>NC_087207.1:55096480-55146480 GCF_015104395.2 Macrobrachium nipponense
TTTAAGGAACTCAGAATATGTCAGAATACATACTTCTTCATTTTTGTAGTCTAGGCCGGATGGTATTATATTCATATTTAATTTCAATAATATATATACATGTATACATTTATACATATATGTATACAAACCATACACATACGCACAAACACAATATATATATATATATCTACAAAATTAGAATTACTATAAAATATATATATATATATATATATATATATATATATATATATATATATATTATATATATATATATGTGTGTGTGTGTGTGTGTGTGTGTGTGTGTCTGGGCATATATACACATTTATATATATAAATAAAACCAAATAAAGTTTCAGTATACTGACAATAATCCCACGCTTAAATGAATACTTCACGAAATCGGGACAAAGCAAACGTACAACAGAATCACGAACGAACTCAACGTAGACGGTGCGTAGCGTCCGAGCCCTCTCCATCACGTAGGAAAATACCATATGACGAAGGAAGAGGGAGATTTTGTAGAGGGATGGAGAGTACAGTTAAGCAGATAATCGGTAGGTTAGGCCTCGTCTTCTCCAAAAAAATTTTATAATAGATAATATATATATATATTTATATATATATATATATATATATATATATATATCTAATTATATATAATACATATAGTACCAAAATAGTGCGAGAATGTTACGAAGTTTTGTGCTCCAGATTAGTATTCAAAGCCATTAACGAGAGAGAGAGAGAGAGAGAGAGAGAGAGAGAGAGAGAGAGATGGACAGTGGTTTTATGTTAGGCTGAGAGAGAAAGGGTGGGTGGACAGTGAATTAGTTAGTTAGAGAGAGAGAGAGAGAGATGAGAGAGAGAGAGAGAGAGAGAGAGGTGGACAGTGGGTTAGGTTAGGTTGAGAGAGAGAAAGGGGTGGGGAGGATAGGTATTAGGTTAGGAGTAATAACTAAACATGTATATTATGTATATAAAAATGTCTTCACATTGGGAAAAACACCTCTCCTTTCCCTGGTAAAAGCTTAAAAGGTTACGGATTCAAACCTTCCTACGTCGTTTGCAAATTTGTCAAAAATATTTGTTGAATCCTGATAAAACAGGATCATGAAATAAAACGTCGGTACAAATTTAAAAATACTCGTGAAAAATCTTCGTAAAATCTATCTGTTATAATATATTATATATATATATATATATATATATATATATTATATATATATATAGATATGTGTGTGTGTGTGTGTGTGTGTGTATGTATATACATATAATATATATATATATATATATATATATATATATATATATATAAACTTACTTTTCAATCTTGTTAAATCCCTTCTGTGATATAGATAAGACTGGACTAAAAATCTTCATGAGGCTTTGTTAAAGTTTTTGCTAAAAGTCGTGTTTAATCAAACTCTTGCAGTAACAGACTGAAACCGCATTAGGATAGTGTTGAAATCTTTTCCCAAAACCTGGTGGAAATCTTAGCTACTTACTGTAATCTTATTAAAAAAAAAATCTTGCCAAATATTGCCCCCATTTTAAAATCTGGCAAAAATACACCTTAGTTTCCAACGGTAATGCTTGTTTTTCGTTCTAATCTCGTTATAAAATCAGTCCGGTCACCGATGACTTTGTGGATGCAGTGATTCAGATGAAACGGGAAATGTTGTAAGAATATTAATCAACATTTTGCTTTTGTTCTTATATTTTCACTTTCAATTTTTATTTTCTTACGTGACTCGATTCATGGAAGAGCGAGTTCTCAAACGCCGCTGGCAAAATCACACAGTCAAAAAAGTCTAATAAAGTCTTTCAATTCGAGTGAAGGAAATATTTCAAGAAAAATCTTTAGGAAAAAAAAAATGAAAAATAAATCCGATTATGAGCTACGCAGCACCGAGGGATTTGTTCAGGAAATGTTATGATACATTCACGATGTATTTGTGCGATATATTCCGCCCGAATATATCACAAATAATGTTAGCGGTATATATTCCGTCGGGATAAAACGCAAACTATATGAGGATTAAGCCTAGCGAATGTATGGGGTTCTAATCAGAAATTTTTTGGCTTTCATTCGGCTTTGAATTTCGTTTTATAAAAATAATAAAAAAAAATTAAATATATATATTTATATATATATACATATATTATACACACATACACACACACACACACACCACAATATAGTAATATATATATATATATCGATAATTTATTTATATTATATATATATATATTAAAATATATATATATAGATATAGATTTTATAGATATAAAATATATACAATTATATTATCTTATTTTCAGTAATACAGAAATGGCCTCCTGGAAAATGGGGTAGTATGAGGGATATATATATATATAATATTATATATATATTACCTATATATATATATATATATATTATAACATTATGATATATAATATTAGATATATATATATACACACACATATATATATATATATATATATATACATATACATATAGATGTATAAATATATAATAATATATATTATTTCAGTAATACAAGAATGGCCTCCTGAAAATGGGTATATGAGGATATATATATATATATATATATATATAATATATATATATATATATATATATATATATATATATAAAATATAACCCACGGTCTGTAATAATGATGATCTATGTTATCCTTACCTTACTTGGCAACATACGAGTTAAAACTACATTGCAGTTGCACGGAATACTATTTCATCTTCATTGGAAAAAGGAATATTTAATTCAAAACGTAAAGTAGTTCTCTATGAACAAAACATAACTACTTAAGAAATATTTTAGTTCGTTGAGAGATGGCAACAACCGATCATTCTATTATCGTTCGTCTGGCAACGAAGAAATGCCGTATCACGATCTCTACCATTTTATGTAATTGGCAACTGAATAATCTATTTAACCGTATCGATAAATAAACGCATAAAAAAACCTTCTCAGGCACAGCATAAATAACTAACAAAAACGTTTATTGTCTTTACAAACTCGAAAATAACCCATACTGCGTGATTCAGGCCTGTGACATGATGTGACGTCACACTCTGACGTATTTCTGACGTCATTCAGGTGACTACGTGATTGATCTCAAGGTGTGTGAGAATTATAGATAAACGTTCCATAGAACAACCAATGCCAGCGATCTCGTCTTCGAAATCAACGCTTACCACAGACATTATGATTCTGGTATTTGCAACAATGGGTCCCAGTGAGCTCTGCGTAGTCAACATTGTTCCTCTCGTCAGAAGAAATATATATATATATATACATATACATCTACAAGACATTTTCCAGCGATGACTGTTGAGAAACTGAATTCCATTGGCGAGTCCTTCTCCTTATATCCTGTTGTCGCGGCCTTCACAGTTATTATTATTATTATTATTATTATTATTATTATTATTATTATTATTATTATTATTATTATTAAATAGCTGCGTTTCCTTGGCGAACTGTTGCAGCTGGGACAACAAAATGCATACTACAGCGTTCATATTGCAACAGGCAAAAGCGGAATCATTGCCAAGCAATAATCTTCCCTGCGTGAGTTCGCGAACTCAGATTAAAGATTGCGTGATGCAGTTCGACCTTTTAAAAGAATAGTAAAATTCTTTAAATAAGCGTTCATTTAGTCCTTCCAGAAGACAGACAAAAGACAGTCATATAAAAAGCGGAAATATGTAATGCACATTTAGAATTTCGTATGACCGTTATATATAGTTTTCAATTAGCGTTTTTGATAGACGAATCCCCCGTAGGAGGGTATATATAATGCTGTCCTGTAGGATTTACTTACTGTTCTTTGCAGCGTCCTTTCGACCCCTAGCGCAACCTCTTTCACTCCTTTTATTGAACCTCCATTCATATTCTCTCTCTGCCATCTTGCTTTCCACCCATTTCTAACAATTCATTTAAACAATATTTTCAGCACTGAATGACCTCATATCGCAGCGTTTGACTTCGGTCTCAATGTTGTATCTCAATTTTATATTCCAATTCCATAACAGACAAACAGACAAATGGAACCGAGACATATACTCAATTGGTTGACGCAGGCAATAGCGGCAAACACCTAAATCTACTGCCGGAAGGAACCACAGCAAATACATGAAGGCGCTGCACGAGATTCATGACAAAGAAGTAACAGAACAAACAAGAGCTGGACAAAGAACGCTCTTGTTAGGGACTGGCTAACCACGCCATAAAATGAAAAAAAAAAAAAAAAAAAAAAACTACCGTCAGCGAAATAAAACAGAATCAACCGTGAAAGAAAAAAAATTTATCCGCGAGAAAAAACAAAAGCAAAAAATGCTCCGAAGTTTCTTCGGCGCAATTGAGTTTTCTGTACAGTGTATAATGCTGTATGAGCCACAGCCCACGAAGCTTTTAGCCGCTACCCGGCCGTTGCCAGACGCAGGATTATGGTTAACTTGAACCGCAAATAAAATAATAACTACAGAAGCTAGAGGGCTTCAATTTGGTATGTTTGATGATTAGATGGTAGATGATCACCATGGCAATTTGCAGCCCTCTAGCATCAGTAGTTTTTAAGATCCGAGGGTGGACAGAAAAGTGCCGACGGACAGACAAAACTATCTCAATAGTTTTACAGACAACTAAAAATGATTGTTTTATGAGCAACAAAAAAGAAACCGCGATTTAAAAACAACGATTTAAACACGTGAAAAATCAAAACATTTAACCAAAAGCAAAAAATAAAAAAAAATAAAAAACATTTACCACCAGCACCGACTACTTTATAATTAAGCGCACATTATACACACCAAGCTTTAAGCAGAAAAAAAAGTAATCCCTCTACTATAATTGAACATTTACGTGTCAAACACGTTTAAAAGCCCCGTTCAACACGAAGGTTTCGCCACAATAAGTTTAACTACAACACCAAGAACTGTGTGAATTGCCTTCTTCTGTCTAACTAAGGTCATGCGATTAGGAGTTCGATGTCATGGTTCTCTGGCATACATACAAGGGTTTGATTTCTTACTGTATTTGTTATTTATGTTGTTGTTGGTGGTGGTTCAGTGATATCTGAGGCTATTGTTTATAATAGTAATAATAATGATAACAACAGTACATTGGAAGGAGACCCCTCTTCCAAACAAGTACTATTGAAAGACATTGCTGTATCAGCTGCATTTAACTTGTAAATAGTCTTCTCTACTTTTCTAATAACCGCTTTCTCTCTGCTATTGCAACTGACGAGTATTTGGCCGCTGTGATTCATCAAGAGAAGTCAATTTCAGGGATATTGTTGCGTTAGAACTTATTTATTACAGAAAGTAAATAAATAAATAAATAAATAAATAAAGTCAATGTTGGTTTAGTCGACTCCTCTTGATAAAATCATATCGGCGCATGCATTGACCTTGAATCCAGACCTTTGCAAATGCTAACCATCCCAGTACGAAAAATTCCCCTTACGACTGACCCTGCTTTGAAAACCTGGAGCAAACATCGTGTTAAACGAAAAACGCTCTCAAGAGCAACTGGCCAATAGGGAACCTCCTGCCATTCCTGGAACAAACGACCAATCGGGAGTCTTTATTCTTCACTCAAGAGTATTTGAGCTGATAGATTGTGTTTTCGTCTTGACCTTTTGGACTTCTATCTTTGTGTATGTTTTTTTCTCCCTCTCTGAATACTGTCTTTATTCTATTTGTGGATAACTGGTTTTCAAGTTTTATTTTTTTTAGAATTATTCAATGTGAAAGGAAATAGTCACATTAAATAACCGTAACATTATGGCGAGACGATCCGAGAAACTAATTTTCAAAAAGTGATAAATGGCATCTTTTTAATCTAAGATGCTGTAGCCTATGATAGGAATTTTGGTTCAGCATCAGTCAACAGGGAGATTCTGCTCTATTATGTACACTTACAACGTAGAAACATCCACACACATACATACATACACACACTATATATACACACATACACACACACACACACACACACACATATATAAATATATATATATATTAATATATATATGTGTGTGTGTGTGTGTTTGTGTGTGTGTATAGTGTGTGTGTGGATGTATATATATATATATATATATATATATATATATATAAAACATATATATTATATATATACGTTAAATTTTAAAAGGGCTTTTGCATTTTTTTTTTCTGAAACGAGCTTTCGTTAAAAAGTGAAAAAGGAAAAGGGGCTTTTCTTCTGCAAGAGGCTTCCACCAATACCGGCTGCTGTTTTAACACTGAAAAGGAATTTCGTTACTCGCCATCGAGAGATCTTCGTCAAAAGCCGAAAAGGTTAAGGTTTATCAGCTCTTGATTCACGAATGCCAAATGCCGGAACTCTCTTCGTGCTTACGTGGTCCCGGGCTCTTCCTTCTTTGAAAGGCAGAGCAACGCTTAGAAGCAGCAATTTGCCAAAAGGAGTAAGGGTTAATGGTCTGGAAGACCCGCATGCTGAGAATCCCAAATGTAGGTGCGTTAGTCTACGCGGAATTCGACCTGATAAAAATTTTTTATCAGATCAATGGATCAAATGGTTCCTTTGAAAGACCACGTCAGGTCAGAGGTAAGGGGGTAGGGGGGCGGGGGGGGAGAGAGAGAGAGCCTATGCCCACAGCTGACAACGGGATTGCAGAGACAGATTGGGCCGAAATTCACTGCCAGGAAAGTAGAAGGGCCCGAGACGATTTGAATTGGTAAAAGCCCCTGAAAGGGGAAATAAAGAACTTTTGGGAGGTAGTAGAGTGTTAAAAGAAAAAGGTGAATATCAGGAATAATGGAATTTAATGCTCTCTCTCTCTCTCTCTCTCTCTCTCCTCACTCTCTCTCTCTCTCTCTCTCTCTCTCTCCTATGACTTTTTGCCTTTTTCTTTGATCAGCTGAATGCACTGCATATGAAAAATATTTAATCTTCTCTCCTCCTCTCCTCCTCCTCCTTCCCCTCCTCCGCCTCCTCCTCCTCATCCTCCCCTCCTCTCCTCCCTCCTCCTCCTCCTCCTCCTCCTCCTCCTCCTCCTCCCTCACACTCAATAACCTATCTATCCTTCCAGTTATCGGTACATGCCCGTCTGGCTTGTCAGTATTCCAGCGTTCTCTCCCGTAAGCTATTTCCAAGTGCAGTCCATCCATCACTTCGTCTCTCAGCCCAGAAATGAAGGCGAGAGACAGCGATGATAAAGACGCCCGACAGCCGACAGACAAGGCTATTCGACATCAGTCCAGTATCGTCGAGTAGATACAAACAAGAAATAGACGGTGGCGTCTCCTAGGAATGATCGGGAAGATGATATAGTTTTGTACATCTTTCAAAGGAGAATCAATATCCCTCGGCTTACAAACTGTAGTAATACGACATAAAAAGAAATTACAATATCTCACAGTGTGGGTCGTCTTCACGCCTCAATATTCATAGCTTACTTGAGTGATTGATTATTATCCATGTGGCGTCAATGGCTACTCCAATATAAAGGAAAACACTACATCCAAAGATTTGTTCGATAAATATTACTCTTCCGCCTCAGCAATTTTGGGAAGCTTTAATGCACAGTCGACAAACTACCGGGATAAAAGCTAATTGCAATGGTATACATCGTAACATGCCTCTCTCTCTCTCTCTCTCTCCTCTCTCTCTCTCTCCTCTCTCTCTCTCGTGAATATCAAAACCACTGTACCACTGAATGGTACTTATTTTTATTTATTTTTCTACTTTATGGATGGAAAGTTTATTGTATAAGATGTCTGATAATCGAATGAGAAAATAAATTATTTACATCCTTAAAATAATCACACAAAATCGACAGTCTTCATGTCACTGAAAATTCACAAATTTAAAATTGCAATATTAATAAACCATCGGATATAATAAAGGAGGCTACTGAAACTTACGCTGTACATTTAATGACATCAATTGATGTCCTGACAAAAAAAATAAATATAGAAACTTTTTTTTAAATGGATTTGCAAAAATGTTCCGCGTACCCCAGTCTGCATTTCGATTATTGACTTGACTGTGAACCGCTCAAAGAATTAAAAAATACAAAAGTGAAACGTTACTTGAAGAAAATATATTTCTTGTGACAAATATAACTCCATCTCCAGCATCATGATAAATTTTTTATGATAATAATAATAATAATAATAATAATAATAATAATAATAATAATAATAATAATTGAAAAAGAAACCCACAAATTCAATTTGTAACTTGTTTAACTTCTAAGTATTTACATTAAGTTTACTCCACACTCGAGTACTTTCAGGCCCTTCTGTGGCCCATTCTCAAGAGATGTTTGGGATGTTAGCTGGGTCAAGGCCCAGCAGTTTCTTCTGGAACTTCTTCTCGTTGTGCTGTCATTTATGCGATGGCTGTTCTGGTTTTCTTGAGAGTTGCCAATCCCCTCTTGTCGCTCTGATATCCTGAGCTGATGGTCAATGGAATTCACCCTTGTGGTAAGGGTGTGGTCACCGAAAGTCTGTTGGGCAGGAAACCTAATCTCCAGGTCAGCAGGGTCAATCTTAGCTTCTTTTAATATCAAAGCTCGGCTTATGGGATCTTCTGAGGTAAACCTTTGTTTCCTTCAATTACTTTGATCTCTCTGATAAGCGCACCTTCTACTACCCTCCTGTGACTAATTGTTGCTTTTGTATATAAGCCTACTGTTTTTGAAATCCATCCTATGGTCATTTTCCCAACAATGTCTAGCTATAGCACTCCCCTGAGAGTTAAGCTGTACTGCCCTTCTATGTTCTTGGACTCTAGTCCTTATTCCCCTACCTGATTCCCCCACATATCTGTCTCCACAATTATTGCAATTGATTATATACCCCCGCTACATCATCTGTATTACTGTCTTCTCCTTCCAATTTATTTTTACATACTTTGTTTTAAAGTATTATCAGAATGTGAAGAAAAATAATCAGTCGATAGGTAATGGGAAGGACATGCTATGCACTAAATTATTCTCAAGTAAATTACCTGAACTTGCATATATATATGGCAGCCCCCAAAATACACAAGGAGGGCTGCCCACTACGCCCTATTGTTTCTAGTAGGAAATCTCCTAACTTAGCTGTGTGGTTAGCTGGAGAACTAGGAATATACTTAGGTATATTTTCAGAATCCCATATTAAACATTTCAGTAGATTTCATAGACAAAGTTAAGAAAAAGAATATAAAGGGACACATGGTTAGTTTTTGATGTAGTAGCATTATTCCCACAACCAATGTCCCCTTAGATAAAGTATTAGAATTCCTACAGACTAAACATAATGAGGGTATTTTCAATCCAAACATCGAAATAGGCGTCTTCCTTGAGTTGATCAAATTGTGTGTCAGTGATACTTATTCACGTTTGAGGGACATGTTTACAAACAAAAATATGGAGTAGCTATGGGGTCCTCATTATCACCTATACTCGCTAACATCTATATGGAATATTTCGAAACTAATCTAGTTCCTAATGTGAATGTCCCTAACTTAAAACTGCAAGGATGGTGGAGATACGTGGATGATATTTTTGCTATTCTGCAAGGGGATGGAAATAAAATAGAAAAACTTTTCTAGATGAGCTCAATAAGTTTGATAACAATATCCAGTTCACTTTAGAGAAAAGTAACAATAATAAACTGCCCTTTAGACATACTCATAGAAAGAAAAGAAACAGGATATGAATTCAGCACATATAGAAAGCCCACACATACAAACTCATCATATTCATTTCTTCTCTTTTCTATAGTCATGATATAAAAATAGGGGTTCTAACAGGTTTATTTCTTAGGGCAAGTGAGAACGTGTGACCCTTGCAAGATAGAGCAAGAAATAAATTACATCGATAAAAGCTTCGATGCATTAGCATACCCGGAATGGTTCAGGAAAAAGGGCACTCAACAAAAAGCTAGAAAAATATTTTTACAGAGCGAATGTAGAGAGTACATGGAATAAAGAAAACAAGAAAATAGTTGCCCTCCCTTTTATGCCTAAAATGAAACAAATCACTTCAAAAATGAAAGAAAATCAATATAAATTTGGTATATACATTTGATAATAACTTTAAAAAACAAAGTATGTAAAAATAAATTGGAAGGAGAAGACATAATACAGATGATGTAGCGGGGGTATATATAATCAATTGCAATAATTGTGGAGACAGATATGTGGGGGAATCAGGTAGGGGAATAAGGACTATAGTCCAAGAACATAGAAGGGCAGTACAGCTTAACTCTCAGGGGGAGTGCTATAGCTAGACATTGTTGGGAAAATGACCATAGGATGGATTTTGCAAAAAACAGTAGGCTTATATACAAAAGCAACAAAATTAGTCACAGGAGGGTAGTAGAAGGTGCGCTTATCAGAGAGATCAAAGTAATTGAAGGAAACAAAGGTTTTACCTCAGAAGATCCCATAAGCCGAGCTTTGATATTAAAAGAAGCTAAGATTGACCCTGCTGACCTGGAGATTAGGTTTCCTGCCCAACAGACTTTCGGTGACCACACCCTTACCACAAGGGTGAATTCCATTGACCATCAGCTCAGGATATCAGAGCGACAAGAGGGGATTGGCAACTCTCAAGAAAACCAGAACAGCCATCGCATAAATGACAGCACAACGAGAAGAAGTTCCAGAAGACTGCTGGGCCTTGACCCAGGCTAACATCCCAAACATCTCTTGAGAATGGGCCACAGAAGGGCCTGAAAGTACTCGAGTGTGGAGTAAAACTTAATGTAAATACTTAGAAGTAAACAAGTTACAAATTGAATTTGTGGGTTTCTTTTTCAATCTTCAGAAGAAAACTGAAAGAAGTTTTTGTTTGGTTAATAATAATAATAATAATAATAATAATAATAAAAGCCATAAACACATGGGCAGTGCCAGTAATCAGATACAGCGCAGGAATAGTGGAATGGACGAAGGCAGAACTTCGCAGCATAGACCAGAAAACGAGGAAACTTATGACAATACACAAAGCACTACACCCAAGAGCAAATACGGACAGACTATACATAACACGAAAGGAAGGAGGGAGAGGACTACTAAGCATAGAGGACTGCGTCAACATCGAGAACAGAGCACGAGTGAAGACGAGTGGCTCAAGAGCGCAAGGGAAGAAGGACTGATAAAAGTAGACGAAGACCCAGAAATATACAGAGACAGGAGAATGACAAGCAGAACAGAGGAATGCATAACAAATCAATGCACGGACAATACATGAGACAGACTAAAGAACTAGCCAGCGATGACACGTGGCATTGGCTACTGAGGGGAGAGCTCAAGAAGGAAACTGAAGGAATGATAACAGCGGCACAAGATCAGGCCCTAAGAACCAGATAATTCCAAAGAACGATAGACGGAAATAACATCTCTCCCATATGTAGGAAGTGCAATGTGAAAAATGAAACCATAAACCACATAGCAAGCGAATGTCCGGCACTTGCACAGAACCCGTACAAAAAGAGGGATGATTCAGTAGCAAATGCCCTCCACTGGAGCCTGTGCAAGAAACATTAGCTACCTTGCAGTAATAAGTGGTACGAACACCAACCTGAAGGAGTGACAGAAAACGATCAGGCAAAGATCCTCTGGGACTATGGTATCAGAAGAGATAGGGTGATACGTGCAAATAGACCAGATGTGACGTTGATTGACAAAATCAAGAAGAAAGTATCACTCACTGATGTCGCAATACCATGGGACACCAGAGTTGTAGGGAAAGAAAGGGAAAAAATGGATAAGTATCAAGACTTGAAAATAGAAATAAGAAGGATATGGGATATGCCAGTGGAAATTGTACCCATAATCATAGGAACACTAGGCACGATCCCAAGATCCCCGAAAAGTAATCTGGAAAAACTAGAGGGTGAAGTAGCTCCAGGACTCATGCAGAAGAGTGTGATCCTAGAAACGGCGCACATAGTAAGAAAAGTGATGGACTCCTAAGGAGGCAGGATGCAACCCGGAACCCACACTATAAATACCACCCAGTCGAATTAGAGGATTGTGATAGAGCAAAAAAAATAAAAAAAAATAAAAAAATAAAAATAAAAATAATAATAATAATAATAATAATAATAATAATAATAATAATAATAATAATAATAATAATAATAATAATTAAACTATGTTTCTCCCTAAACTGAAATTCTACAAGAAAGAAAAATTTACATCTCCAGCATCATCATCATCATCATCATCATCATCATCATAATAATAATAATAATAATAATAATAATAATAATAATAATAATAATAATAATAATAATAATAATAATAATAATAATGTTGTTTCGCCCAAAAAAGAAGTTCTACAAGAAAGAAAAATACAAATGAAACGAGAACAAAGACTTAATTATTTCAAAGTCCAATGCATCAGTGGCGCCCCACCACGAAAGACTGGAAAAGAAACAGGCTTCACTGGAATGAAATGAAACTAAGAGAAACAGCATCGCGTTTCACTTCGTCACTCTCACTTCATTTTCTAAGACGCGGAACATATAGCCCCTGGCTGTCAGCTGGTAAATACATTATTGTTTTGTCTTCATCTCTGAGCTGTCACAGAGAGAGAGAGAGAGAGAGAGAGAGAGAGAGAATTCCTACGAAGATAAGGAATCTGTAAACACAGAGAGAGAGAGAGAGAGAGAGAGAGAGAGAGACGAAGATGAAGAGAGCTATCAATAACTATCCTAAAACGATAAGGAATCTCTAAACACACACACACACACACACACACACACACACACACACACAGAATGAATGAAAGGAAGAGGAAGAGATCTATTAATAATGGTCCTAAAACAATAAGGAATCTGTACAGAGAGAGAGAGAGAGAGAGAGAGAGAGAGAGAGAGAGAGAGAGGAATTCATAATTACGTAGTCCTAAAATGATAAAGAATCTGTACACATTTTTTCATGCACATGGAATACCAGATAAGTCTCTTTACTGGAAAACATCTGAAAGACTTTTTCTTCAAGAGGTTGAATTCTTCTCCTTTGGCGAATGCCTTTACTCTTGATAATCTTTTCCTTTTTTTCTTCTTCTTCTTCTCTTAACACAAGGTGTTTTATCCCAACCGCGAGCTTTCACAATTTCAGATCGCTTCAGCGCCTCCATTTTGCCTCTCAGCTTGAGAAAGAGGCTGGTGGAGGCGGTAGTGGTTTACCACCCAGCTCTGCCACCGGTCGGCAGCAATAATATCGCTTCTTTGCTTCTCTTTCTGTGATGGAAGCAGATTAAAGATCTGGGAAAGCGAGAGAGAGAGACCCTTTCAGAACTTATTCAACTCCCTTTCAAAATTTAAGAACCGGGAAAGCGAGAGAGACCCTTTCAGAAAAGACGAAAACCTTTTTTCAGAGTTGAAGAAAGACCATATCAAAGTTAACAAAGACCCTTAAAGAGTTGAAAAAAAGTCCCTTTCAGAACTTACTTAAAATCCCTTTCAGAATCTAAGAGCTGGGCAAGCGAGAGAGAGATATTTTCAGAAACGACGAAAATCTTTTTCAGAGTTGAAGAAAGACCAAATCAAAGTTAACAAAGACCCTTACAAAGTTGAAGAAAGACCTTTTCAGAACTTATTGAACTCCCTTTCAAAATTTAAGAACTGGGAAAGCGAAAGACCCTTTCAGAAAACCTTTCTTAGAGTTGAAGAAAGACCATATCAAAGTTAACAAAAACCCTTACGGAGTTGAAGAAAGCCACTTTCAGACCTTATTCAACCCCCTTTCAAAGTAGACTAAAATCATTGGCAGAATTGACGAAAGCTTCCTTTCAGAACGGAAGAAAGCCCTTTGCCGAGTTAAGGAAAGGGGCCTTCCATAATTCACGAAGAGTAGTCATTCCGGAGTTGACGAAAACCCCATTCAAAGTAGACGAAAGCCCCTTTCAAAGTTGACGAAACCCTCATGCAAAAAGTTATCGAAAGCAAGCAAGTACCAGAACTGACTGACGGAAGCCCCTTCCGAAATTGACGAAAACTTATTGCTTTTATTTTTCGAGCTAACGAAAAGCCCTTTCAGAACTGCCGACCCCATTTCGAGGGCAGACAGGAATTCTTCGGAAATCTGACACCGGGATTACCTCGGTCCACTGGACGCCCATTTTCTTATCGGCTCCAATTACTTAGAGGTGAAAGCATCACTACAGCAGGAGTTCTCGTATTACGTAAGAATTACCGCCCGCGTGACACTGGATATGAGACGGAGGGAACTGACGATAAATAACAATTACTTCGGCTTAATATTTTTAACGCAATGGATATTATGGCTCACGCGCACATTTCCGATTCAAGGACGCGAATGTACAAGTAATGGCTGGTTTTGGGAGATCATCGCTATCATTCGAGTACCTGGGGCCGCAAAAATAAAAAAAAAATAAAATAAAAACCCCTGCGGCTCGGGGAGCGAGAGTGAAGGGAGATCTAGTTCGTGGAAGAAGGTTGGGGAGATACACAAAGATATGAGAGAGAGAGAGAGAGAGAGAGAGAGAGAGAGAGAGAGAGAGAGAGAGAAAATAAAAGGGATCACTTTGTACGGGCTAAATGACTGTAAATAACTACTAGAAGAAGAAATGAACCTTAAGTCGAATAAGAGCTGGAACTGATGGGGATTATAGGAGAAGACAACGAAGACACTTCAATTTAATGAAGAACATTATCAGAATCAGCTAAACAGTCAAACGCCTCTCTAGGAATTGTTACCATTCAATCAACGAACGCAGATGGTATGGCCACCTGATGAGAAGAGAGGCAACACATGGCAAGAGAAGTGATGGACGTGGAGGTGGATGGAACACGAAGGAGAGGAAGACCTAAGACCAGGTGGAGGAGAGATTAGATTAGAGATGATATGAGGGAGAAGGGAGTATGGGAGGAAATGACACAGGACAGAGGTAGATGGAAGAAACTCATTAAAAACGGCGACCACGAATACGGATAAAGCTGGGAAGAAGAAGAATCAACGAACGCAGACGAATCTATTTTCATTCGTTCTCATCGTGTGTTCCGTGAAAGCTAAGTTAAATCAGGCATCATCATCATCATTCTGTGCCTTCTTTGTCCAGCTCCCTGACCACTTGATAGACACTTCACGCTTGTTCGCTCGTCACACTTGAGATTCGCCACTCGAGAGTTATTTAAGGTGTTCCATTTCATTGCCTCTTCTGATCATTGCACTCAGAGTCTCTCTCTCTCTCTCTCTCTCTCTCTCTCTCTCTCTCTCTTTTATATCTTACATTCTGGCAGACATGAGGAACCTGGGGCAACCCGAACGAGCTGTAAGGTTTGTAAGGTAAGGTCTCTCTCTCTCTCTCTCTCTCTCTCTCTCTCTCTCTCTCTCTAATTGACAACGTTTCTCTTTCCATCAAATGAATGTGAACGCTGCGTTGGTTAATTTCACCACTTTCCCATCAAACAATTTTATTCTTTTATCATACTTTCATGAAACATTATATTTACTGTTCTCGCAAACAAATGATTAGGTCGCCTCTAGAACCACTTACAAACAACAAACGCCAAACACAAAGAGAGAGAGAGAGAGAGAGAGAGAGAGAGAGAGAGAGAGAGAGAGAGAGAGAGAGAGAGACCCATAAATAAGAACTCGATGCCATCTCGAAGATTTTGAGACAGCAGAAGCAGACATTCGTTAAACTTGACACAGGAATGAAACAACAACGTTATATATATATATATATATATATATATAGATATATATATATATATATATATATATAGCAACAGCTAATTCGCCTCTAGAACAACTTCGAAACAACAAAGATTTGAGAGAGAGAGAGAGAGAGAGAGAAGAGAGAGAGAGAGAGAGAGAGAGAGAGAGAGAGAACAGGAAAAAATCTGAAAAATTCTCGGAAACAACTTCGTGAGAAATGAGAACGCCTCTCTTGTTTTATAGGCGTTATTTTTTACTTATTTAGAAATATGACATCCCATAAAAATGTTCAGGTCAGTAAAGGCTTTTCTGGCTATACTTTCACTCAGGATTTTCACTCTAAAGGCCTCGGAACGATGCTATTAACACTAGTCAGTTTTACTGCTACGCTGTTAGTACGTTTTCTCTCTTTTTTTGAGGGGGGGTGGAGTTATTCTTTTAATTAAATGCAAGTGAAGTATTGCTGCTGCTAACATGGTGGTCCAAGTTCAAACTAAAGCACAGGAGGTTTTGGCTTTTGCCGGTGACCATAATTATTGTGACGCCAATCTTTGGAGGTCAGTCCCTCAAGCAGTGAATAACGAAGGCCCTAATGTCTTGTATTAACTAAAACATTCCTTTAACTTAAAACTATTAATAAATATCAGTGCTTCTAACATGCCTCATCTAACTACAATACTTCTAAAAATTGAAATATACATAAATCACTATAAATCTACCTCAATAAACTAACATGCGGATTTACGGAGATTTGTCACAAATCCACAGTGATTTGTCAGCTTTTCTCCTTAATTAATAACGAACTATAAAAAGATCATGACAAAACTTTGTAGTAGGAAACCAGGTCAGCTATTTACTCCACAAAAGCATACGTGTTTTCCCTTTAAACTATTACGATCCTTTAATCTCTCAACCACGAAACAGGAAAGTGACTGTGAGCCATTTACAAAGACTATAGACGTTTTCACTTTTAACATTTTCAGGAAAAACTCGGCAGTGAGAAGACATATATATATATATATATATATATATATATATTATATATATATATATATACATATATATATATATACATATATATAGAAAGAGAGAGAGAGAGAGAGAGAGAGAGAGAGAGAGAGAGAGAGAGAGAGAGAGACATACATATATATATAAATATATATATATATATATATATATATATATATATATAGATAGATAGATAGATAGATAGATAGATAGATACTGTACATATATATTCAATAACATTCATACATAACTATATATACGTATATATAGTATATATGCACACAGGACAGACAGATACAGATAACATAAACACACACATATATATATATGTATATATATATATATATATATATATATATATATATATATATATATATATATATATGTGTGTGTGTGTGTGTGTGTGTGTGTGTGTAATATAATAATTTACATATTTACCCTCCTTCCTCCCTCATCTCCATTATTTCAACACTTAAATCCACCTTATACTTCAACAACAAAATTAACTTCATGACACAAATCAAAGACTAAACCACCTCGTCAACAAAAGCAAATCTATTTTGATCCTTTTTAAATCTCCAAAACTCTCCACCTTTTCATCCCCAGTCTCCAACCACCCCCTCCCCCATCCCCCAACCCCACCCCCCCCCATCCCCGGCCACACCACATGAGCTATTTTACTCCACAAAGCAAACGCAGTGTTTTCCTCCTCCTCCTCCTCCTCCTCCTCCTCCTCCTCCTCCTCCTCTCCCAACCTCCCCAACCGGACTTCTTGTCAATCCTAAACAAATTGTCAAAAAGAAGTACGTTTCTTTCATCTTGCCTCTGTGCCCGAGCATCAAGGCGCGCGCGAGAGAGAGAAAGGAAAGTCTTTGAGCGCGCAGCATCCCATCTGTGATCACCACATTCGCAGAATTGACCAGATCCGGGCAACCCGCGTCATGCGTGATGCTGTTGCTGTTTCTTCTTCAAAGGACCAGGCTCCACATTTCATCTGTCGACATTAATAATGGATGACGTCTGTCACAATGTTTTTAGTGAATCGCATCAAAGGCGGGGTAAATCACTTAATGTGGCATTAAAATAAAAATAGAAAAGCGTAATTACAGAGGAAAATCCTAATTACAGAGAGGAAACATTTCAGAGAAACATTATTATTATTATTATTATTATTATTATTATTATTATTATTATTATTATTATTATTAGGGAAAAACTCTCTATCACGAGAGTATATATAATGTTCTAAAGGGTCCACAATAATACTCAGCGTAAAAAGTCCGTGAATAATTTTGAAGACTTTACAGAACCCTTCCCTGGGTTCAACTTCAGTCCAAAAAAAAAAACTGAAGTTGAACCCAAGAAGGGAAGGGTTCGAAAGCTTTCTGTAAAGTCTTCAAAATTATACACGGACTTTTTACACTGTGTATTATTGTGGACCCTTTAGAACATTATTATTATTATTATTATTATTATTAGCGTTACTCGTGATGCTTGCACGTTCGTGTGGAATAAGCTGAGGAGGTAATTAAACGTCAGGAATCCAAACGAAGATAATTATTTCAAAATCATATGGTAAATACAAGGAGATGGTTACCTCTTATGCATAGTTTAAACAACAAGAGATCATTACCTCTTATGCATAGATTGAATGACAGGAGTTCATTACCTCTGAAGCATGACTTAACAGAGGAGATAATAATTCTTAAGCATATGCTAAATAAGAGGAGATAATTACCTCAGGATAACCTCTTAAGCATAATAATACCTCCTGATGCCAGAACTAGACGCCGATACGAGAATGAAACTGGACTTAAGGTTAATACACCTGTTTAAAGAGAAAAAAGAAAATGAATATAAATAATAAAAACTTTAAAACTTGCAACATGCTTCAGAGATTTGGCGCAGGCGACAATACGCCACAGCGAAGCCAAAGCTCTCCCAAAGTGAATGATTACTGTACAAAAAAAACAAATAAATTAGGTGAAGTTACCAGAGAGAGGGGGTCACAGGGAGGCCTGAGAGCTTGAACCTCACCTTATTCAGTACGGAGTTTAAAACAAGTGTGAGAATAAGGTTTAGTGCCAATAATAACAATAATGATAAAAATAATTAATATTATTATTATTATTATTATTATTATTAACACCAAACATATGTATACAGAAATTATGTATGAAAGTTCGTAAAGTAACTAAGTCTACGGGCATAACCAGCCTCGTTTTACGGGCAGAACCAGCTGTTACAGGGAATCCCTTCTCACCCCCACCCCTTTGGGGGAAGGGGAGGTGGGGAGGTAGGATGAAACCCCATTATAAACCACCTTAGGGGTCCCCACTATAACCCTGCCAAATTTCATGGCCATCGGACCAGCCGATTGGCCATGATTGAATGACAGACGGACGGACACATTACACCCATTATAGTGAGATTCAGAAGATGAACCCCAATTCATATGGCACAATCCCACATGGGCCACTGACGTGAAATTAAAGCTTCCGAAAAATATGGTGTTCATTTGAAAGAACAAACAGAAGGGAGCAGGAAATAAAGAAAGCAGCGATCAGTTATGAGAAGGGAATAAATAAATTTACAAATTAATAAACAAAATAGGGTTAGTGATTTAAAAAAAAAAATCTAAATAAATGTAAAAATCAGTGATTTATTAGATTTTTATTTATTTTATCTTTTTTTATTTATTTGTTTTTTTTATTTGTTAGATGTTTTTTTCAATACTTTTTCCTCAAAATGCCTTTTATGACAGAATTCATATTGATTTATCTTTGAGGTTTCCAGTTCTGGCCTATTGTATGTACTTGCAATTTTTTTATATCAAAATAAATAGATGCAGCTCAGTTATGCTTAAGTTTTTATTAACCTCCAAACCATATGTTTCAATTTGTTTGCTTTCAAATAAAAAAAATAAAAAAATAAAAAATCATGATTTTTTAAATGAAAATAATCTATGATTTAATCACTTGATTAAATCAGTTTGATTTAATCATTGCCAACCTGAAACAAAAAGACAAAAACGTAAACGAATTATCAAAATACTTTTGAGGCTCCAATAAAAAAAAAAAAAACACACACACACACATTTGCGTTTAGCTAACTAAATAACGACTAAATAACGAAAATATTACTCCCAAGCAAACTTCAACGCTTATGTGACTGTTAATACAAATAATTGCCAGCACCATAACAAAAAATGACGGTGTTTATTACTGCAGTTGTTACTACCGATGTTTATATGCAAATGAGATCGCGAGTGACCACAATAATATTACGGACGTGAAATCGCTTTTCATGTTTTGCTACTCAAAGCGGCTGACGGGTAACAGAAAAAAATCGACATCATTTGTCACGAAGGCAAAGGAGAATAAAATCATGTCATCAATTTTTAGAAGAAACCTCCTCTCAAAAGGTGCTTTGAAAGTCAAGGGTCAACCTTGTCAAATAATCATTATTATTTTCCGTCTATCTCAGTCATCCTATTAGAGTGAGGGGTTCCGGGTTGCATCCTGCCTTCTTAGGAGTCCATCACTTTTCTCACTAAGAGCACACTCTTCTGCACGAGTCCTGGAGCTATCTCGGCTTCTAGTTTTTCCCCAGGTTCCTTTTCAGGGATCTTGGGATCGTGCCTCCTAGTGTTCCTATGATTATGGGTACGATTTCCACCGGGATAACCCTTCTTATTTCTATTGTCAGGTCTTGATACTTATCAATTTTTTCTCTCCCTTTCTCATCTACTTTGGTGTCCCATGGAATTGCAATATGAGTGAGTGATAGTTTCCTCTTGATTCTGTCAATGAACGTCACGTCTGGTCTATTTGCACGTATCACCCTATCTGTTCTGATACCATGTCCAAGAGGATCTTTGCCTGATCGTTTTCTATCACTTCTTCAGGTTGGTGATGGTACCACTTATTACTGCAAGGTAGCTGATGTTTCTTGCACAGGCTCCAGAGGAGGGCTTTTGCCTCTTTTTGTACTGGTTCTGTGCAAGTGCCGGACATTCGCTTGCTGTGTGTTTTATGGTCTCGTTTTTCATAGTGCACTTCTTGCAAACGGTTCAGTCTCCCCTGACGTTAAATTATTGTCCTCCCAAAAGCAAAAGCCTAATCATTTGTGGCCATCAACGAGGCCCACCATTTTGCGTAAAACCCTGATGAGAAACACAAGGGAACAAAGAAAAAAAAATAGATCTCTTCCCTATCAGAGATAAATGCAGACGAAAACTAATACAAACACGTATGTAAATAAACAGAATATATTCAAGATACGGTACGGGAAAACATAAGACAAGCTTTTTTCCTAAAATTCAACAACAGCAGTGCAGATAGCTTCGGCTGTTATGGCCTGTCCACACTAGCGTGCATTCCCATCGATGAGCACTTCCAGCTGTTTATATTTTCTCCCGCTTCTGAAACAGTGTTACCAGACAATCGCATCGTTCTGGCTAAATGCTCGGTCGGTCAGTATAGTGGAACGGGTAATGGGAACAGTGTTCGCCTTTCAGGCAGTGTCCGCTAGTGTGGACAGGAGCCTTATATCTGTACATACCCGACTTCTCAGTGAAAAGGTAGTTCCTTCGCCTTAGTTTTCCCTCACAAATTCCTTAATTTTTTTTTTTTATATATATAATTCATTCATACTTCATCTGCTCATTTTTATTATACTTTGTCTTATTTTATGATAAATTGTCTCTTCTTTCTGAATTATCTATAATCCTCGGCACTACTTTCAAATGAACACCATATTCTTCGGAAGGTTGAATTTCAAGTCAATGGCCCCTGTAGGGGGTTAATCTTACGGATGACAATAATAATAATAATAATAATAATAATAATAATAATAATAATAATAATAATAATAATAATAATAATAATAATAATAATTAATAATAAAAATTATTATTATTATTATTAAAAATTATTATTATTATTATTATTATTATTATTATCATTATTATTATCATAATACTAAAAACAGAACTAACAATATTAGGTTTTCATTATTTTATGCTCGCGTTTTTACTATCTTACTAGACTGAAAAATGGCGTAGCAAGCCTTTGAATTTCCTTGTCAAGACTTATCAGGTCGGAAATGCCAGTTTGATAGATATTAAAAGAACTTGTTAGTCTATATTAATTCATTCATTCATTTATCTATTTATTCATTCATTTATTTCCTTATTTACTCATATCCCTATATACTTCTTTATTCGTTTATTTACTTGGGTAAACAGAGAAATATATATACAATTTCTTCGTTAGCACAAGTACTAACATGATACTTACAACAAATCGAATGGATAATATCTTCGATTTTGTCAAACCTTTACTTCCTTCGGTTAGGTTTTCTTCCTACTGTCTATTATTAAAAAAAATAAATTTTAAATAAAAAAAACTGTTCTTTACGGGAAAGGAGGCTATGTTCTCTAAGCCTGTTCTTTCAGAATAGCAGAACAGTGGAAGCTTCAACGAGAAAGAAAGAAAAAAAAAAAAAGTCTACAATGATGTCGAGTTTTCGGCAGCACGAAAAATGGCACGTATATTTTTGTCAAGAATGCTGAGTATTTATGTGAGGATATTCCATATTTCATATTTTATTGAAGAATATACCTCTTCAAGATATTTCATCTTTCCATTATATTATATGCCGTCTCATACCTCATTCATACTGACCTCGAGACATCCCATACGTGCGTCGAGATATGCCAAACTATCATCATCAAAGATACGCTTACTTCATCGAAATATTTCTTGTTTTCACTCAAATATCTCAATATCTCAAAGTCGTCGATATATTTCACACATTTTTGCACAGACATTCCGTAAACTGATATGAACATTTCTTATATATTTAAAAGGATATCCAATATTTTGCCAAAGTATTCAATATTTTTTCCCACAATCGTCCGTATTTGACAGGAGCCTTCAACCACCGAGAGACGATTCACGTCAAAACAAAAAGAAATATGAAAAGAACTGTCTGTAGTGTCTTAGTCTTTGCGTGAATTCCAGTTTCTATTTTTCATGTATATATATATATATATATATATATATATATATATATATATATATATATATATAATATATATATTGTATGTATGTATAAGCGAATACCTGTGGTATTCGCTTATTTAATGAAGTCACGTGCACCTACTGTGATTTTTAAGTATATATACCTATACAAAATATAAATCATATATATAGTATATAGCATAATATATATATCTCTATATATGATATCCATGATACTATAGTATTATAATATATTATATCATCTATATAATATATATAATATCTATAGTATATAATTATATACTTATCTATATGGTAACTTCAGTTGTATTCCTTAAGTTAAAATCTCCAAGAAGCGGTCCATTGGAGGACGAAACTGTTGGGCATTTTCTGATATAAACCATTTTCATGTTCGTATGTGGAATACTACTGAATATATAATATCTGCACTATGATCCTTAAACAAAAATTCAGGAAAGCTGAAGACACATAGATGTTTAAAAAGAAGGTTTATTGTTGTGGAAACGTTTCACAACATTTTGCACCATCAGTCTGCAAAATGACAGCGTAATTAACATTAAAATCACTACAAAACACAGGATTCTTCAAATGACAATTAAAAAACATTAAAAGGCCACACACACACACAACATATATATATATATATATATATATATATATATATATATATATATATATATATATATATATATTCCATTTTTGACCCGAATAAAAGGGGTCAGGCAAAGCGAAATGTCACCGATTGTGTTTTTTTTATTCTATAAAAGAGCTGTCTTAAACACGTCAACTACTTGTCGTCCACACGTCTCAAATGTCGAATACAAGTTGACGACTTGCTGGTAGCCTAATCGAAATGACACCGGTTGCATGTTTTTTTTTTAAAGAGCTGTCTCAAACACATCATCAACTTGTCCTCCACGCATCTCAAATGTTGAATACAAGTTGACGACTTGCTGGTAGCCTCATCCACGTCATAAACGCACGTTGGCAACTGGTTGCACAAACACATCACAAATACGTTGAATACACGTTGACGACTTATTAGTAGTAGCCTAATCCACGTCACAAACACACGTCAGCAACTGGTTGTGCACACTTCACAACATGTTGAATACAAGTCAGCGACTTATTGGCAGTCTAAACCAGTGCTTCATGTAATTATCCAGCATATGGTAAAGATTCGTTTTCCACTTACGTTAGACTGCTACAGCAAGTAATGCCAATACTTTTCATGGTATTGTTAAATACTGATAATTCAGGATACTATGACAACCACTGCTATAATAAACACAACATCACTGTTTATGTTAAATTTCACGATGATAATCTTAACATCAATGACACTCCAACAGCTACACGAACTATTATCAACTGGACTGAAGAAGTTTAGTGCTAATTGCCATGATACTGATCTTATGGCGACTGAAATATTAATTTTAATAATTCAGTGAAGGTCACAATTACTACAATAACACGCCCCACTCCTATTGGAGTCCCTCTCCCTTCCGTACCCTCACTCCTCCCCCTCCCCTCCACATGCATCACCGTCCACCCTCCCACGGAAATTTTTTTTTTTATCAACTTCCAAAATGTCATAAACGTCCAGTTTTTTCCTCCCCCGCTAAAGATCCCCGAACAAAAAAATAAAAAAAAAATAAAATAAAAGCGCTGCCTAACAGAAGATAACGTCACTTCAGAATTCTTTATGAAGATTGTATTTTACCGTATTTTCCAGTATTTACACTGGCTTTCCGAGCTAAAGGGACACATGTCCATAGGAAAAGAACTCATCAACGGTAAAGTGGTCGCTGATACAGAAAACGGGTGTTTTTTAATCATTTACTTTCTTTTTCTTATTCTGGTCTTACTTACTATATTACTATTATGGTTTATTTACTGGTACTTAACTTTTTTTTCATTCTGGTCCCACTTCCTATTTCACTATTTATTAGTATTAAAAATAAATATTAAAATAATTTTTCGAATTGTGCGCAAGTGCTTGCGAGCATGCACAGGAATATCAAACAAAACGGTCACGACATGGAACGTTACATAAAAATAAAAGAAGGTTCTTCCATCTCAAGAATGTGAATTAACTATATGTGAAAAGTGAAATATATTTACTACAACTGGCAGTAGTTATATCAACGAACGAAAGCTAAAGTTTAAGAATCGAGAAAAAAAAAATTAAAAAGATCAAGTGACGATGCAAAATTCAAAAGTAAAGTTTAAGAGGCCAAAAATTGTGAATAATAATAATAATAATAATAATAATAATAATAATAATAATAATAATAATAATAATAATAATAATTCAGAAAAAGAATGAACTGAAGAACAAAATAGCAAATCGAAGAAGAAAAATATTAGAAGTGAAAAATGATCAAATACGATGAAAAGTAAATAAAAACATTATCTATTTCCAAATTATTTATTTAGAAGTGCAACCAATTACGTTACTATTTTTTAGAAAATCTGAATAACAATATCAGCGTTCCTTCGCCACGTGTCAGTATTACGAATGATTCCTTATAATAAAAAAATCTATTTAAGACCTGTGCAATGTCCTGGCACTCTTAAAGTGCCGTGTTGACGAACTAAATGAAATAAATATGAATAAATAAACAACATATATCTTAAAATAAATCTTTATATTACTGTGGTCTTAAGGCCAGCGCTTTATATAAAAAACCTTACTAATTGAAGTAAACTTTGGAATACGGCTTTCTGATACAGATAATTCTATGTAATTCTAACGTAATTATTAAATGTAATTATAACATGTAATCATTACTCTACATATACTCAACTAATCTACTAATTGCACACAAACTACCAGTCGCTAATTCTGGAACCATTTAAACTTTGTTTTCTTATGCTGAATTAAAATAACCTGTTTGAAAACAGTCAAAATTATTTTCAATACTTTTGCTTTTCATTTTCTTATTTATATTGCCTGCTTTCATGACAAAGCACTTGTTTTTTTTTTACATTACTCAATATCTTATGAAAAATATTCTCTCTATATTGAAAGACGTTTCGCACAGGAGAGGTGGAACATACGTACATCCTGCCTATGTGAACTCTCGAGAGAGACTGAGAGTTTCCATCCCTGTGACTGGCTTGTCAACAGGCCAATCAGGAGCGTCGTAAGGACTGGCCTAGACATCAGATGTACGGTTGGTGTGAATCTATCATAGTCTGACACAGCTACAGATACCTTGACACCTGATCAAAGCTATAATTCAAGGGCGCGGACACGGGCAGTACATGGAAATGGAGGAATTTTGTATAAGAGATATCGGGAAGGATCGTGTCGGGAAATTACAGAAATTTCCCGCGTACAGTTGGACAAATCGCACCAAGAAATAAGCGAATATGTTTGAAGGGGAGACGAAACGTCCTAGGAAATGTATAAGACATTTAAGTGAATAAATCAGTAAATATAAGGAATTAAAACTGAATCATAAAAAGATTCATTACTATTTTAAGGACACTAACGAAAAGTTAAATAAGTAACATATTTAAGTGAACAAATAAGTAGGTGTAAGGAATTGAAACTGAATCATAAAAAATTGCATTACTATTTTAAGGATACAAATGAAAATTTAAATAAGTAAGATATCTTAGTGAATAAATAAGTAGATATAAGGAATTAAAACTGAATAATAAAAAATGCATTACTATTTTAAAGACACTAATGAAAATTTAAATAAGTAACATTTAAAAGTGAATAAATAAGTAGGGGTCAGGAATTAAAACTGAATTATAAAAAAAATGCAATACTATTTTGAGGATACTAATGAAAATTTAAATACAAAAAATTAAACAACAACCACAATTTTAAAAATGCAATAATAAACAGTTCCTGGAGAAAATAGGAAAATCAGCGAATTAAATGGTACAAAAATACATAAAAAACGTGTATTACTAATGCAAGGGCACTGAAAAAATAATAGAAAAAAAAATAGCTTTAAATATTATAAAAAAAAAAAATATTTAAAGGGACAGTAAAGCATTAAAGCATCGCAGGATTACTCAAGAAATCTCAGGATTCTCTAAACAGCTCTGCCTCCAGAACTGTTCGTTTGTTTGTGTTTGTTTGTGTGGTGTTTTGACGTTGCATGGAACCAGTGGTTGTTATTCAGCAACGGCTTTGACGTGACTTCCGAACCACGTCGAGAGTGAACTTCTACTATCACCAGAAATACACACCTCTGACACTCCTTAGTGGAATGCCCGAGAATCGAACTCGCGGCCACCGAGGTGGCAGGCCAAGACCATACCGATCACGCCACAGGCGCTAAAAGGAAGGTTTGTGGAGGAAGACGCGGAACGTTATTTTTATATAACTGATTTATGATTCATTTTATTCTAATTCCCATTTGTTTAATTTGAATTTCCATTTGTTTTAGATGGATTCCCATTTGTTTTATTCGAATTCCCATTTGTTTTAGCTGAATTCCCATTTGTTTTAGAGGGATTCCATTTGTTTTAGATGGATTCCCATTTGTTTTATTCGAATTCCCATTTGTTTTAGCTGAATTCCCATTTGTTTTAGAGGGATTCCATTTGTTTTAGATGGATTCCCATTTCTTTAGTTGAATTCCCATTTGTTTTAGTTGAATTCCCATTTATTTTATTCGAATTCCCATTTGTTTTATTTGAATTCCCATTTGTTATAAATGAATTCTCATTTGCTTTATTCGAATTCCCATTTGTTTTATTTGAATTCCCATTTGTTTTATTTGAATTCCTTTTTGTTTCAGTTCAATTCCCATTTGTTTTTAGTTCAATTCCCATTTGTTTCACTCGAATTCCCATTTATCTTAGTGTTTTGGCATCGATACATTGTCACATTTTTCCAAAGAATACATAAGTGACTTGTATATAATTGAATATTATTATTTATACATATACATATATAGATACATATATATAAATATATATACATGTGTATGGTGTGTTTATATATGCTGTATGCTTAATAGGTTGTAAATGTAAGAAATTCGTGAACTATAAAAGCCAAAATAGAAAACCGAGAAAAACCAGACCGCAAGAAGGCAAGCAAGCAATATATATATGATCACTTACACATACACTACATATATATACTTATTTATATATTATACACACACACATATATATGTGTATAAATACACACACTGAGACAGATGGATAGATACATGAATGATCAGTTGCCAAGTGTTTCAAAGCCTCTTGGTAAAGCTAATAATCCATTAGAAAATCCCATCGCACCGAAGCTCATTTACTAAAAGCGACTTAAGTTATCAGGATTCGTTACCGCAAGCCCCCGCCATCACGTGTTAGTTCCTGCAAAGAGATCGCTCACAGTTTATAAGCGGCAGGAATGCGGCAGAAGTTCCTCGTAGCTGATGGTAACGAGGAGGGCGATTGTCATCTCTCTCTCTCTCTCTCTCTCTCTCCTCTCTCTCTCTCTCTCTCTCTCGTCGTTTGAGGGGATTTGCTCGGGGGAACGAAGAGATTGGTAACGGGTCTCAGAAACCACTGGTTTTATCCGTGCGCGATGTTGAATTTGTTCGGGAATAATAATAATAATAATAATAATAATAATAATAATAATAATAGTAGTAGTAGTAGTAGTAGTTGGGAGCAATCAGTGCGCCTCACGTGGCGCACTGTAATCACTCCTAAAAACTGTTTCCGGCATCCCTTCGACCCTTCGCCGAATCCACTTTCAAAGCCTATTTTACTTTACCTCCGTTCCCACTTCCTTTTGCTCAATCAAGCTGTCCAACCACTCGATCATTCCTTTAGCTCCCTGACCTTCTTCTCCTTGACCTTTTCTCTTGCTGTCCAACTCCCTCCTTTCACTGTCCCAAGCGCCAATAATATCAGTTAGAGCGGAGGCCGAAAGAATGGGCTACGTGTACTATACATTCACCAGATCAAAATTGTGGAAATTCTCGAGAAACTGAATGTTCTTAAATAATCTAGATTCTCAAAACTCCTCTAAAATCATCTAGATTCTCAAACCTTCTCTTACATAACCTAGTAGATTCTCAAACCTCCTCTTAAATAATCTAGATTCTCAAACCTCTTCTTAAATAATCTAGATTCTCAAACCTCTTCTTAAATAATCTAGATTCTCAAACCTCCTCTTAAATAACCTAGTAGATTCTCAAACCTCCTCTTAAATAATCTAGATTCTCAAACCTCTTCTTAAATAATCTATATTCTCAAACCTTCTTCTAAATAATAATCTAGATTCCTCAAACCTGTCCTTTCTTAAATAACCTAGTAGATTCTCAAACCTTCCTCTTAAAAATAATCTAGATTCTCAACCTCTTCTTAACTAAATAATCTTTATCTTCTGAAACTTCCTTTCTTAAACGTAACTCTCGATTTCTCAAACCTCCTTTTAAATTCATCTAAGATTCTCAAACCTTATTCCTTCTTAAATAATCTAGATTCCTCGAAACCTCTTCTTAAACTTAAATTCTGATATTCTCAAACATTACCTTTCTTAAATAATCTCGATTCTCAAACCTTCTTCTTAAATAACTCTAGATTCTCAAACCTATTCTTAAAATAATTCTAGATTCTCAAACTCCTCCTAAAATCTCTACATTCTGCCAAATTTCTGCCCTTCTTTAAATGATCTAGACTCTCAAACCTCCTCTTAAATAACCTAGTAGATTCTCAAACCTCCTCTTAAATCATCTAGATTCTCAAACCTTCTCTTAAATAATCTAGATTCTCAAACCTCCTCTTAAATAATCGACATTCTCAAACCTCTTCTTAAATAATCTAGATTCTAAAACCTCCTCTTAAATAAGCTAGTAGATTCTCAAACCTCCTCTAAAATTAACTAGATTCTCAAACCTCCTCTTAAATGATCTAGTAGATTCTCAAACCTTCTCTTATATTATCTAGATTCTCAAACCTCCTCTTAAATGATCTAGTAGATCCTCAAACCTCCTCTTAAACAATCTAGATTCTAAAACCTCAAAAATAATAATCTGCCAAATATATTCCCGGGCAAATGAAAGATTCACGAGAGCAGTCTAATTTTAGAACATAAAAACTGCAATTTCTGGCAATAAAAGAGTACGTCGACGAATTTGAAACAATAGGAATTCTTCAACAAGCACGATTGCTTTTCACAACGAAGTGAAAAATATCTGTCTACTAAATAATACACGATGTAACAGGAAATCGTGAAAATATCTATGAATTAGTACTATGCAATACAAAAGTTTGTCTGGTGTTTTTACGTTGCATGGAACCAGTGGTTATTCAGCAACGGGACCAACGGCTTTTTACGTGACTTCTGAACCATGTCAAGAGTGAACCTCTATCACCAGAAATACACATCTCTCACAGCTCAATGAAATGTCCGAGAATCGAACTCGCGGCTACCGAGGTGGCAGGCCAAGACCATACCGATCACGCCACTGAGGCGCTCACAATATAAAAGGAAATCTTGAAAATAACTAAAATGATAGGCTATGTAATAGAAAATCGAAAAAATGTCACTAAAATAATACGCGCTATGTAATTGAAAATCAAGAAAACAATTGAAATAATAAAAACAGGAAATCGAGAAAATATCTATGAAATAATACACAATAAAACAGAAAATCTAGGAAATAACTAAAACGATACACTTTGTAACAGAAAATCTAGAAATGAACTAAAATTATGCACTTTCTAACAGAAAATTGCGAAAAAGTCTGAAATAATACACTACGTAACAGAGAATGCAAAAGAATATCTATGAAATGACACACGATGTTATTCTCAGCAGCAATCAGTCAATCAGTATGAGAGATCTGCTTGACTTCATTCCAAAGATCTGGGCGTCGCACCAGCTACGGTTACGGACTTGGATCAAAGGAAGAACAGAGTTTCAGGTGAAATTGTGTAACTTATATGGCTAAACCCTCCAGGGAATTGGGGAACTTCTCTGCAATATCCAATATTCCCCTTGGGTCTACAACGACTGCTTCCTAGGTTGGGATGAGGGTGGGGAGAGAAGTCTACTTGTTGAATAACATCGACTACAACAACAACAGCAACTACAACAACAACAACAACAACAACAACAACAATAATAATAATAATAATAATAATAATAATAATAATAATAATAATAATAATAATAATAATAATAATAAACTGACAATTCAAAGCCACAGTAGTGTTAAAATATATTATTGTACAATGCTAAAAATGATAAGTAGAGACTTTCAGATACAGCTCCGTATCCCTCTTCAGCAGGACTGAAGAGGGATACGGAGCAGTATCCGAAAGTATCTCCTTGTAATTTTTAGCATTGTATAATAATATATTTTAATATTACTGGGGTTTTTAATTGTCAATATTATAGCCTCGTTACGGAGGTTCCTTAGTTCAATAATAATAATAATGATAATAATAACAATAATAATAATAATAGATGAGACAGGATACAAATACCTGGGAATAATGGAAGGAGGGGATATAAAACACCAAGAGATGAAAGACACGATCAGGAAAGAATATATGCAGAGACTCAAGGCGATACTCAAGAGCAAATACGGACAGACTATACATAACACGGAAGGAAGGAGGGAGAGGCCTACTAAGTATAGAGGACTGCGTCAACATTGAGAACAGAGCACTGGGGCAATATCTGAAAACCAGTGAAGACGAGTGGCTAAATGAGGTGCATGGGAAAAGAAGGAAGGGACTAATAAAAGTAGACGAAGACCCAGAAATATACAGAGACAGGAGAATGACAGACAGAACAGAGGACTGGCACAACAAACCAATGCACGGACAATACATGAGACAGACTAAAGAACTAGCCAGCGATGACACATGGCAATGGCTACAGAGGGGGAGAGCTAAAGAAGGAAACTGAAGGAATGATAACAGCGGCATAAGATCAGGCCATAAGAACCAGATATGTTCAAAGAACGATAGACGGAAATAACATCTCTCCCATATGTAGGAAGTGCAATACGAAGAATGAAACCATAAAACACATAGGAAGCGAATGCCCGGCACTTGCACAGAACCAGTACAAAGAGAGGCATGATTCAGTGGCAAAAGCCCTCCACTGGAGCCTGTGCAAGAAACATCAGCTATCTTGCAGTAATAAGTGGTACAAGCACCAACCTGAGGGAGTGATAGAAAACGATCACGCAAAGATCCTCTGGGACTATGGTATCAGAACGGATAGGGTGATACGTGCAAACAGACCAGACATGACGTTGATTGACAAAGTCAAGAAGAAAGTATCCCTCATTGATGTCGCAATACCATGGGACACCAGAGTTGAAGAGAAAGAGAGGGAAAAAATGGATAAGTATCAAGATCTGAAAATAGAAATAAGAAGGATATGGGATATGCCAGTGGAAATCGTACCCATAATCATAGGAGCACTAGGCACGATCCCAAGATCCCTGAAAAGGAATCTAGAAAAACTAGAGGCTGAAGTAGCTTCAGGACTCATGCAGAAGAGTGTGATCCTAGAAACGGCACACATAGTAAGAAAAGTGATGGACTCCTAAGGAGGCAGGATGCAACCCAGAACCCCACACTATAAATACCACCCAGTCGAATTGGAGGACTGTGATAGAGCAAAAAAAAAAAAAAATAATAATAATAATAATAAAAGGAGCCTAAAAAACTAAATGCCGAAGTAACTCCAGGACTCCTGTAAAGGAGTGTGATCCTAGGAACAACGCACAGAGTAGGGATAAGTCGTAGACTCCTACAAGGAGGCAGGAAGGCATCCCTGACGCCCACGCTAGGAAAACCACCCCAGTCTCATAGGATGACTGTGACAAAAAAAAATAATCATAATGATAATAATAATAATAATACCCTGTTTACTAGGAATGGCTGCATCATTTAGGGTTTATTTCATAGGATCTTCTCAATTTTCCTTATAATTCTTTTCACTTCGACGTTAATACTGGCTAATAATTGGCCAATGTTCATATTTTTTGGGGAAAAATCATATACTTTAGCAGCGTATTCCCGGCTGTCTTCATTCTCTAAAACAAGAGAAAGTAGTGAAACAAGGAAGAGAAACTTGTAGTTGTTACCATCGTACTCTGTAAACTTATACAGCGTATTCATCAGAAATAATACTATCAGATTCCCAAGCCTGCTTTCCTCTCCAAGAAAGACGAACATCGCGGGGCGTGTTACTGGCAGAATGCAGAAACCCAGAAAAAATCAATTATCAGAAAAATAGAGAAAACGCTATACAAAACTGAATGCTGTCACTCTCAACACCACGTGTTTAAAAGAGGGTATTTTACTTATTTATAATAATAATTAATAATAATAATAATAATAATAATAATAATAATAATAATAATAATAATAATAATAGGATCCAACGGTACCTAAACAGGATAAGGGATACCAACAAAACAAACTATTCGGAAACAAACAGAAAAGACTATACAGCGAACTAATAGGGGAAGACAACCGCCAAGAAATTCCTGAGGCCGAACCAAGTAAGAGACTGGGAAAACATATGGAGCAATCCGATATAACACAACAAACATGCAACATGGCTCCAGGAAGTATAAAACAAAGATTCACTGAGATCAAGACAGACACAGTCAGACACCAACTAAAGAAAATACCCAACTAGAAAGCCCCAGGTCCCGATGAAGTCCATGGGAACTGGCTCAAAAACTTCAAGGCTCTACACCCACGAATAGCAGAACAACTCCAGCATTGTATCTCAAGTCACCATGCACCCAAATGGATGACCACAGGAAGAACATCCTTAGTACAAAAAGACAAGAGTAAGGGAAATATAGCCAGTAACTACAGGCCTATCACCTGCCTACCAATAATGTGGAAGTTACTAACAGGTATCATCAGTGAAAGGCTATACAACTACCTAGAGGATACAAACACCATCCCCAACCAACAGAAAGGCTGCAGAAGGAAGTGTAGGGGCACAAAAAACCAGCTCCTGATAGACAAAATGGTAATGAAGAACAACAGGAAAAGGAAAACCAACCTAAGCATGGCATGGATAGACAATAAGAAAGCCTTCGACATGATACCACACACATGGCTAATAGAATGCCTGAAAATATATGGGGCAGAGGAAAACACCATCAGCTTCCTCAAAAATACAATGCGCAACTGGAATACAATACTTACAAGCTCTGGAATAAGACTAGCAGAGGTTAATATCAGGAGAGGGATATTCCAGGGCGACTCAAAGTCCCCACTATTCATCGTAGTAGCCATGATTCCCATGACAAAAGTACTGCAGAAGATGGATGCTGGGTACCAACTCAATAAAAGAGGCAACAGAATTAACCATCTGATGTTCATGGACGACATCAAGCTGTATGGTAAGAGCATTAAGGAAATAGATACCCTAATCCAGACTGTCAGGATTGTATCTGGGGACATCAGGATGGAGTTTGGAATAGAAAATGTCCCTTAGTCAACATACAAAAGGGCAAAGCAACAAGGACTGAAGGGATAAAGCTACCAGATGGGAACAACATCAAACACATCGATGAGACTGGATACAAATGCCTGGGAATAATGGAAGGAGGGGATATAAAACACCAAGAGATGAAGGACACGATCAGGAAAGAATATATGCAGAGACTCAAGGCGATACTCAAGTCAAAACTCAACGGCGGAAATATGATAAAAGCCATAAACACATGGGCAGTGCCAGTAATCAGATACAGCGCAGGAATAGTAGAATGGACGAAGGCAGAACTCCGCACATAGACCAGAAAATGAGGAAACATATGACAATACACAAAGCATTACACCCAAGAGCAAATACGGACAGACTATACATAACACGAAAGGAAGGAGGGAGGGGACTACTAAGCATAGAGGACTGCGTCAACATCGAGAACAGAGCACTGGGGCAATATATGAAAACCAGTGAAGACGAGTGGCTCAAGAGTGCATGGGAAGAAGGACTGATAAAATAAGACCCACAAATATAGAGACAGGAGAATAACAAGCAGAACAGAGGACAGGCACAACAAACCAATGCACGGACAATAGAGAACATGAGGCAAACTAAAGAACTAGCCAGCGATTACACGTGGCAATGGCTACTAAGGGGAGAGCTCAAGAAGGAAACTGAAGGAATGTTAGCAGCGGCATAAGATCAGGCCCTAAGAACCAGATATGTCCAAAGAACGATAGACGGAAATAACATCTCTCCCATATGTAGGAAGTGCAATACGAAAAATGAAACCATAAACCACATAGCAAGCGAATGTCCGGCACTTGCACAGAACCATTACAAAAAGAGGCATGATTCAGTGGCAAAAGCCATCCACTAGAGCCTGTGCAAGAAACACCAGCTACCTTGCAGTAATAAGTGGTACGAGCACCAACCTGATGGAGTGATAGAAAACGATCAGGCAAAGATCCTCTGGGACTATGGTATTAGAAGAGATAGGGTGATATGTGCAAATAGACCAGACGTGACGTTGATTGACAAAACCAAGAAGAAAAAATGGATAAGTATCAAGACCTGAAAATAGAAATAAGAAGGATATGGGATATGCCAGTGGAAATTGTACCCATAATCATAGGAACACTAGGCACGATCTCAAGATCCCTGAAAAGGAATCTGGAAAAACTAGAGGCTGAAGTAGCTCCAGGACTCATGCAGAAGAGTGTGATCCTAGAAACGGCGCACATAGTAAGAAGAGTGATACTCCTAAGGAGGCAGGATGCAACCCGGAACCCCACACTATAAATACCACTCAGTCGAACTGGAGGACAGTGATAGACACACACACAAAAAAAAAAAAAAAAAAAAAAAAAAAAAATAATAATAATAATAATAATAATAATAATAATAATAATAATAACTAATAATAATAACTAATAATAACTAATAATATTATGCTGGAAGTAGACCGTCTTTTAAACATGTTTTATTAAAAGTAATTGCTGCCTCAGCTACATTAATTAATGCAGCTGTGGCAGCAATTACTTTTAATAAAAAGAATAATAAAATAATATTAATTTAGATTTAAATCTCAATTTTCTTTTAAAAGGTGGCTATTGATGATTTTCTTTTTCTTTTTTAATAATTCCCGGCAACAATCAATCTCTACGGCTTATATTTGACCTTACGAGTTGAAAGAATTTCTCCATACTTTTAATAATTCCCGGGAATAATCAACCTCTACGACTTATAAATGCCCTTGCGTGTTGCAAGAAGAATTTTTTATTCGTGAAATAACTCCATTACCATCTTGACGTAAATTAGCTACGCCAGATATGTTTCTCCTGCCCAGATGACATTATTTGTCACGAACATCTCTTTAATCACATGTACACAGTCTGCGGTAAAAGAATTAATTGCTTCATCAGCACACGAATAATCTCATCAACATCACGTCAGATCATTTACTTATGCTGCATCGACATACCTACCCTTTAACACACACAATTCAAAGTACATTGACATACCTACCCTTCAACACACACACACACACACACACACAATTCAAAGTACATGACATAACTACCCTTTATCACACACAATTCAAAGTACATGACATACCTGCCCTTTAACACACACGATTCAATTTTCTTAAAATTGCATCGTTACACTGAAAGAGCCTGCGTCAATATATAATTTTTTTAGTTATGCATTCCATTAACATGGCGTCAGCACATTTATAAAGTTGCGCCAACCAACGTCGCTTCGAAACAACGAGTCATCAACATGATGTCGAGATGCGTACGAAAGCGGCACCATGCAAGTTTGTCCACTTTCCGACCTCATATTCTTCTGCTTGTTTGTTTGTTTATTTGTATGGTGTTTTTACGTTGCATGGAACCAGTGGTTATTCAGCAACGGGACCAACGGCTTGACGTGACTTCCGAACCACGTCGAGAGTGAATTTCTATCACCAGAAATACACATCTCTAACTCCTCAATGGAATGCCCGGGAATCGAACTCGCGGCCACCGAGGTGGTAGGCCAAGCCCATACTGATCACGCCACTGAGGCGCTTATATTCTTCTGTTGCTCTTCTAGAATTCATCTTTGACAAGAAAGAAAGTTATTCGAAAGAAATATATCGAAAGAGAAAGGTATTTTCCATGCACCACACTGTAAACTAAAAAAAAAAAAAACTCACATAAATTTTTTGCGCCACCCTGTATAACAAATGGTCACCGAATGAGTGTGTGATTACAAATGGAGTTTCTGAATAGCTAAAGGACACGTCAGTTGCAAATGCAATGGAAAGCAACCCGGCTTTGTTGCAGATGAATGCCAATCAGGGCCGGCTGATAATTTATCAGAATTGGGATGGACGACGAATTTGTGCGGTCATTCAGACATTCCCTTCCCCCCCCCCCCCCTAGAGAGAGAGAGAGAGACCGACCCGAGAGATGAGAGAGAGAGAGAGAGAGAGAGAGAGACGAGAGAGAGAGAGAGAGAGAGATGCGGGGGGTGTGGAATTTTACTGCATGAATGATTTGAAAATGAATATTTATGTGCATATACGTGTGTATACATGTATATACTATATACAATATGAAAGAGAGAGAGAGAGAGAGAGAGAGAGAGAGAGAGAGAGAGAGAGAGAACTTTTAAATGTAAGGACGATTCATGACAATGAGCCCATATACAGACAGACAGACGCAGACAGAAAATTGAGACATTTCCATCCTCGTGGCTCCAGCACCCATCGTACCTAAAATCAAGTAGGATTAAAAGCACTGAGGTTCAACGATCACACTCACCTCGAACAACAAAAGGAGAGGATGGAATTCGCTCCCACATTCTACTGAATTACACCAAGAGACCAATAAGAACTTCCTTAACAGCTCATCATGTACAGGTAATCATCTTCTGGGGACAATTGCGAAAAGTATTTAGTTTGTTTGTTAATAAGGTGTTATTATGTTACATGGAACCAGAGGTTATTCAGCAACGGGACTAACGGCTTTACGTGACTTCCGAACCCCGTCGAGAATGAACGTCATTCACCAGAAAAACACATTTCCAACTACTCAGTAGAACACCCGAGAATCGAACTCGCGGCCACCGAGGTGTGGCAGGCCAAGACCATACCAATCACGCCACTGAGGCGCTGAAAGGTGTTTCGTAAATTGCGTAGCAAAAGTAGGCAGGTGGAAAGAAGGCAAGAGACAGCGACGGGAACTAAGAAGTATCGGGGAACACAGAACTAATGGAAAAACAATCGCTCATCGACACATTCATATGAGTGGGGGAGAGAACATTCCCTGCAAGACTTGCTGATGGAGACGACCTCCTTGGAAGGTATGTATGTATGTATGTATGTATGTATGTCCAGTCCATAGCAAATCCTTGGGACGGTATCACGTAGTTAGCCATTGTTTTGTAATAATTACCTAACATAAGCGCTTCTATGGAATAAAAATTAAAAGAAAAATTATAATCAAGTGTAAAATCCTCGGTGAATTGCATCTAGCAGAAATAAAATTCATAAATACTGTACAAAATTCTTGTCACGATATAAGCCAAACTATGAACGGTTCGCTGTAACAGAAGAGAATAAGAGTATATTTCTTTGACAACAAAAGACGCACCGAGCGCTTGTGCGCTTAAACGAAATCCACATCATTTGCATATTCCATCATTGAAAACAGGCGAATTTTGCCCACGACATCCAAGCGTATACATTTTGGCATCAATAATAGCCAAGCCAAGCGAATTTTGAAATCAATAATAGCCAAAACAAGCGCATTTTGCCCTCAACAAAAGCCAAACCAAGCAACGCACGCGTCGGAACAGAAACCAAGCAAGTGTACCACATTTGTCATCAACGAAGCAGGGGACGACAAAGTGTAGGTATGCATTTTGCCCTCAACAAAAGCCAAACCAAGCAACGAAAGCCAGACTACAAAATGTAGGTATGCATTTTCGCCTCAACAAACGCTGAAACAAAGAGCATTTTGTCCTCAAAATCCCAACCAAACGTACACTTTTTCTACAAAACCCAAAATGAGGCGTATTTCGTCCTCAGGAAAAGCCTAACAAAGTGTAAACATTTTCGCTTCTATAAAACCAAAAATAAGGTGTATTTCGTCCTCAACAAAAGCCTAACAAAGTGTACAACATTTTCGCCACAACAAACCCCAAAACTAAGCGTATTTCATCCTCGACAAAATCCAAACCGAGCGTATACATATTGTCCTCCACAAAACCCCCCAAAACAAGCGCCTACTGACTTCAACAAAAGCCACACCAGGCTTTAGAAATCCGACGCCTCTACCCAACCTAGTATTCCCAATCTTCCTCTTCCTCTTCTTCTTCTTCTTCTTCTTCCAACCCTCAAACACGGCTCTAGGACCTTAAAACTTTCGATAACTCTGGAAACGTCTTACTCCGTGGTTTCCTTTTTGTAGCACCATCTGGTGTTGAATTTATGCTGCCGAGGCTGCGGCCTTCTAGTCTATGTATGGCAAATAGGAAGTCGAATAGGAGGGCGAAAGATCAACCTATTCTGTGGATCCTGCGGTCGACGCTATTTTAGTATTAAGGGCTGATTTTTTTCCTTCTTTTCAAAGAGACTCCAGATAAAAGTAGGTTGTGATCTGGACGGTGAGTTTTTAAGGAAAGTTCGGGAGGAAGATTTTCTTTCGAATTTTCAGATACGCAAACAATTTTTAAATAAACACACACACCCGCGCGCACACAAATATACATATATATATAATATATATATATATATATAATATATATATATATATTATATAATATATATATATACTCATTAAGCTACAAATGCCCTTCTAATTCGCTCTCGTGGCAGCTGAGTGGTTAAAGGCGCTTCACTGTACGTCCTGATTTATGGGTTCCTTCAGTTAACATATATGAAAATATATTAATTCTGAGGGAGAGTGAATTAGATATTAAAGGACATCTGTAGCTTAATGCGTATTTATGAATCACGGTGATGTGATCAGACCCAATAAATAAATAAATATATATATATATATATATATATATATATATATATATATATATATATATATATATATATGTATATATATAATATATATAAATATGTATATATATATATATATATATATATATATATATATATCACAGCGCACCACACATGCGTTAAAGAGAGAGAGAGAGAGAGAGAGAGAGAGAGAGGGGGGGGGGCCAGGCAGCAACAACAGCCGACAGCCTTGGTAAGTCAGAGGTCAAAACAAACCGCCCACAGACGCCCACATGGGCTGCTGAACAATCCACCAAAGATTCTCTCGACCATATGATTCTCATCTAGGGATTCTCCTACCACCAAGGATTCTCAACTTTAAGGTCGTTGCAAGTAGCACCCCAAACTATGTGGGACGCCTTGCAAGTTACAAGTTACTAAATCCCTCACGCAACAATATCACTTCTCCTGCCTCTGCAGCTGCATTTAGAAATGTTCCGTCTTTTCTGTAGGTTGGTTTATTTTAAAAATCTTACGCTTCTAATGTTCCCTAGCACGGATTAAAGGTGTATTAATTGATTGATATGTTCACATGAAACCGAAGACAGAGTATTTGGCGTTAAACCAAAGCTTTTTGCCCTATAAAAATCATGGGCTAAGTATAGCCGGTTCACTTAAGGTATATTCTTGGATGAGCCCTATGCCTACGAGACGTTTGTTTGGCGGCCACTGATTGGCTGGGAGCTGCCTACTCCCGGTACGAGCCAATCACCTGTCGCCAAACAAAAGTCTCGTAAGCATAAGGCTCATCCAAGAATATACCTCAAGTGAACCAGCTATTGTCATGTACTACAAGAGACCGCCAAATCGAGTTTTCGTCTCCCAAACGAGACCACCACTAGCTTAAGTGGTATCGTAGAAGAGGCAACAGGTAACAACAAAACCTGAAAACAGAGTGTACAAGCATAAACCTCAGAGGTCTGGTGCAAGCAGCAACGCCGTGACATGACAACCCAAATACCAGCAGAGTAATGTGAGGAAATACGGTAACTGAAGCATGAAGGCCATTTCTATTATCGCTTAATTTCTATTTTCTTTTTTTAAGGGTCTAAATAGGATGAAAGAGGGAGAGTGGAAAGCGAGTAAGCACGATTGAGGCTTAATACTCTTGACACGTTTATCATTAAATTGATGAGTCGAGCTTCCGCCAAAATAGAATTGCGAGCAGTCAAGAGCACAGTGAGTCGTACATGAAAAGTAGCCATATATATATATATATATATATATATATATATATATATATATATATATATATATATATATATATATATATATATATATAAGAAATTCGGGTAACATATATGAAAATTTAATATCTAATTCGCTCTACCTCGGAATTAATATATTTTCATATGTTAACCGAATGGGAATTTTTTAGTCGATAAGAAATTCGGGTAAGATATATGAAAATATATTAATTCCGAAGTAGAGCGAATTAGATATTAAAGGACATTTGTAGCTAGATGTATATATATATATATATGAATCACGAGAGAGAGAGAGAGAGAGAGAGAGAGAGAGAGAGAGAGAGAGAGAGAGAGAGAGAGAGAGAGAGAGAGAGAGAGAGAGAGAGAGAGAGAAACTTCTCCCCCCCTCCCCCACAAGTAAAACAGCTCCTTGCAAACCGAAACACCTGTTATCAACGAAACTATATACTTCTTCAAGTACATCTAAGCGCCTGATTAGATCAATAGCTTCTCCACATCAGGATTCAGAGCACGTCTTGAAACTGCTGGAAGAGGGGGACGGGGTAAGGTTTATCTTGTAGTTTGATTTCTCTTGTTCTCTGATTTCTCTTGCTCTCTGATTTCTATTGTTCTCTCATTTCTCCTCTTCCCTGATTTATCTTGTATGGGTTGTCCGTCTTAGAATTTATTCACAATGTTGTTTTTGTTATCTTTATTTCTAAAGTGGTTTCTTTTGTTTTTTTCATTTTATTCATTCCATTTCCTTAGTTGTCTGATTTCACTTGTTTTCATTTTACTCACGTGGTTTTTCTTTTGTGATTTGACTTCGCTCACGTGATATCTTTTGTTATTTGAATTACCATATTTGTGTGATGTCTCTCACGTATTGGCTCTTATTTCCCTGTGACCTTCAGTCTCATACTTTCTCACTACGCGATTTCTCTTGTTATTTGATTTCAATTGTCTTCTGACCTCTGCTGCTACCGCTGACGCGGCCTCTCTCTCTCTCTCTCTCTCTCTCTCTCTCTCTCTCTCTTTGTCTCTTGCCATCTGGCTCTATATTGTGCCTCTTTTCACATGACTGCTCTTGTCAAAGACGAACACTGCCCCGTTCGAAAGGGACGGAGAGCGCGGTAGAAGGGTGACGACACGCTTTCGCACGGAAATGTTGAATGGCGATGTCCCAAGGCTTCGTTGGAGAGAGAGAGAGAGAGAGAGAGAGAGAGAGAGAGAGAGAGAGAGAGAGAGAGAGAGAGAGAGAGAGCAAAGAAAATGCAGAGGAGTCAAGATGACAACATACATGAACGGGGAGAGAGAGAGAGACAGAGAGATTATATACTTATATACGGCAAAACATTGCAGTGAATGAATCAGAAGTCGTAAATGTTCAGTAATTTCCATATAAGTAAACAACAATCGAAATTATTCCAGGAAGGTACTTAAAATGAAGTGAAAGTTTTTTTTCCATCGAACTATAACTGCTAAAAAGCATCTCAAAAATATTCATTAAATGTTCTGGAGTTTGAAAAAATAAAAATGAAAGTTAAAAAATTCCAAATAAAGAGCAAAAAATGATTATATAAAATTTTTTTATCTTATTTTGCAAGAACAATGTTTTTTCTCTCATCCTTACCTAGCTAAACACTCAAAACTCGAATGTTCACCTCATGGGCCAACTGTAAAAGTCAAGTTACGATAACTAATTTTAAGTTTCCTGCCTGGTTTTAAGCACAAAGGTATCCATTGCTAAACAGGGTAAGAAACGTTCCTTAATTTTCATAAAATATTGTCCATTATTCAAAGAAAAATCTATATATTTATCAGTTTATAAATTCATCCCTTATAATCATCAAACAGTAATCTTTTACCCTTCATATAATGAATTACCCTTATTAACGAATGAATTCCATATGACTCAGAGAGGAAATTTTCTTTCATCTTTTATATTCATTTCTATAGATTTCTTATACACCTGTCAAACCCATCCGTAATATTTCACATCCTCTCACATCCTTTGCAAACTACAGAATTCCCCTCTAAATTCATACCTTATCATATCCCACCTTATCGCTAAATTCTTCTTATTTTCCTATGAATTAAATTCCCGATCTCTATGAATCCGCCGCTTATTATATCTCACTCGCCTTCATATTTATCGCTAAATATTTATAATTTTCCTACGAATTAAATTCCTAAATTATTTCTATGAATTCAACGCTAACCATATCCCACTTCCCTTCACATTAATCGCTAAATATTTCTCATTTTCCTACGAAATTAATTCCTAAATGATTCCTAGGATTTCGCCCCTCATAATATCCTATTTCCCTTCACAGTTATCGCTAAATATTTCACATTTTCCTACGAAATGAATTCCTAAATGATTCCTAGGATTTCGCCTCTTATATCCTATTTCCCTTCATAATTAAAGCGATAAATACGTCCCGTTTTCCTATGAATTGAATCCTTAAATAACTCTCCCATTCTTATGAACTCAAATCCCGTGTCGTTGGGAATTCATTCCGATTAAGATGTAGTTGCTGGAATTGTATTTCAACTGTGTTCATTGTGTTTGGAGTTGTCGCTGAACTTTTCATGTCAGTTTGCTTTCTTGTTATGGAGTTGGGAATTCATTGGAATTGCAGGTTCTCAGGACCGACGAATCCAGGAATGAAATTCTTGTAATGCGAGTAGAAGGTATATCATTACAGGAATTCCTGAATGAGAACTGGTAATGATTATGCCATGCCGAGAGTAGTCGAACTAATTACAATTATATATCTATCTATATATCTATCTATACTTATCATCTATCTATATATATATATATATATATATATTATATATAATTATATTACATAAACACAAATGTATAATATATAAGAAATGTAAATATATAATAAAGCATACATAATAATTTACACATCGCTAAACGCTTCGTTTTTTAAGTAATTTTCGTTTAAAACTAAAAATAAAGTGCACTTAAACTGCCATGAAAAAAAACGTGAATATTAAACTCACAAATCCGTATAACTTTAAGAACACGAAGAGTGAACAGAAAATAAATCTGTGGGAACTAGGCCAAAAATGGATTACATGTTTCAAACACACACACACACAGATATATAAATAGATTTAATTATTTTTCGGTGTTAGAGATTTAAATGGTTTTCTGTAAATGCTTAATATCATAAAAATTCGTCCTGTACAGAACACCACGTCGTGCTATCTTTTAGTTAGAGTTAAAAGACTGTTGACGAGACATGATGTATAACAAGCGAACGCTCCTGTCGGTTAGTTACAAATATATTATACTTATAAATATGAGGACTTCATTTGTTGGGATTAAAAATTTTACTTTAATTAAAAATATGCAAACTCCAATTGTTGTAGTTATACATATTCAAACCCCAGTTGATGTAGTTACAACAAATATGCAAAATCTCGTTGTTCTAGTTAAATTACATTGTAGTCACAAAAGTGCAAATTCCGGTTATCTTAGTTGCAAATATACAATCGTATACACCGCCCATTCGCTCATACACTAACACACAAATATGTATTCAAATATGTATAAATCTGAACTTAAAACAATACAAAAAGTACCATAATCTTGACCAACCCTGAAACCTTTCTGTAAGAAATAACCGGCAACTCGATAAAAAAAAAATTAGCGTTAACTTTATCATACTTTAACATTTAATTTTTGAGTTAATCGAGGTAGTAAGATACTTAGAATCGAGGACATATAATGTGAGATTTATTTTTTTAAAAATCACGCTGTATCGGAAAAAAGTTTTAAAAATTTATTACAAAAAGAGCACACGTGAAATATTACACAAAATTCAAAAGGACGAGAAAATCAATTAGAAAAGGTGATAAAACTGAATTGATTGGAAAATATGAGTAAGAAAGAAGAAAATGAGTTATATATTGAGCAAAGATATTTACATGGATAGGCAGAGAATATAATCAAAAGAGAAACATTCAAAATTACGGAAAGAGCAGAGATGAAGGTGAGAAATGTCTACAATCTGGAACGAAATTTGCTACCAATATTCTCCACACACTAAATCTTGAAATACTCAGGCTTTTTGGATTGAAATGAACATAAATTGGATAGGAAAATATATTGCACAACAAAACTAAATCTAGAGGCATAATTAATGCACGGGCCCGTAAATCTTTCAGATATCCATAAATATATCTGAATGTGTATTTGGCTCCTTATAGTGAATATGAATTATAATGAATATAATAGATATATGTAACGATAATAAATGTTAAAAGAAAATATACTGTTTTTATTCAGCATTACTCCAATCTAATAGAGAATGATTCCACAAATAAATCAAAACTGATCACAGTAGCAATCATGCCTTTACGAAGGAATTGTGGAAGAACTGCCGTGCAGAAAACTTCCATGATGCAGTATATTAGAAGTCACGCGCTTGTACCAACGGACAATCAGCAGCACGTCAAAATAGAAATTTACACCCTTCCTCTCGAATATCTCTTTCACAATATATATATATATATATATATATATATATATATATATATATATATATATATATATATATATATATATATATATATATATATATATAATGTATCCAATTCTTTATACTTTTACGAGCACAGGCTCTGCGGTGAAAAGCTTATTCTAAATTTTAAGATTCGAGAAGTTGCAAGTATTGTGACTTTGCACTATTGTAAACACACGTGAGTATGTATACACACACACACGCACACACACACACACACACATATATATATATATATATATATATATATATATATATATATTATATATATACATATACTTATATATATATATATATATATATATATATATATATATATATATATAACCTTCCTTTAGATAAATCCTTAAAACAGTAAGCGATATAATGATCAGTTAGATGCTAAAATATTCGATAAAATCAATTCCTCAATTTTATAAACTCGTAAACTAATCAGGTTTGCCAGATCATGGCAGAATAAAGCAGAACGATCATTTACCTGATGAAATAAAGCTGGTGAAACAAATGAAAGGAAAAGAATTCTTGATCGTGGAAAATATGACTTTAATTCCTTCAAGTTAATCAAACTCAAAGTCAGGTCAGTCACCGAAGTTCGTTACGGAAATTTAGTGTTAATCGAGTTTTATGTTACGTAACGTTTGCATTCATCTCTTTCTAATTTATCGTTTATCTAACAGATTGCTTCAGGTATATTTATATATGTACATATATATGTTTACATTTGTAAGATGAGATGAATATTATCGAAATATGTAAAGTTTAAATTATAATGTTAAAAACTCATTTCAGAGGACAGCAGTTTCTCAAGTCTAGTCTTATGCCTTCTATTACCTTGACGAGGCATCGATTCCGTTATTCTAAAGTTGCCTTCATACAATTAACTTTCGCTAATTCCTTGAGTAAGTAAAGCTTTACAATCTAATCACAGTTCTACGGAAGAGGACAACAAATGAAATTCAAAACAGTTTAGATTTGTTAACGCAATGAATTTTAAAACATTTCAGATTTATAAAAGCGATGAAATTTAGGAAAGCTTTCGTTTAAAAACGAAAACTAGAAATGACGATTTCCCTACAGTCCGGGTTTTCGTGCAATCCCGTTTTTTTTTAAATTAAAAGTAGATATACTTCCGTTTATATATATTTAATACGTTATTACTTTGCCGGGTGCATTAAGGACACTAAATTTCTTCAAGAGTTCATTTTCTTTTAAAGATGCAAAAAAATCTTTTCAAGTCCAGTTTAAATAGCTAATATTCATCAGCGAAACTAACACAGTCCCCTCTTTCCCGTGAAACCACCTGGAAATCTTCAAAACACCTGTGAGCGACTTCGTAAGAAACGTTTTCCTTTTACAGAAAGCAGAGACTCTAAAATAAAATCCAATTGAAAATTTAAACTGTTATTCTTCAAGTATAAAAAAGCACAATAGCATCCGCTCCCTCCGCCACCAAAACACCTGGAGAAGTTCAAAACACCTGAAAAAGTCCCACCAAACACCTGTTAAAAGCTCGAAACACCTGGGAAAGTCGTACTCACGTGCGAGCGTCGGGAGAGGAGAGCAGCAGTACGGGTGCTGTTGGCCGCGTAAGGTGAGTGAGGCAGAGAGAGGTTTGCCAACAAAAATGATGGTTGAGGAGGCAGCCCCTTGCCGAGCGTGCGTGCTGTTGACAATGACCACCAACTTTCCCCAACTTTCTAGCCTCGGTGGGTGGGTGGGTGGTGGGCTACACACACGCACAAACACCTACCAGTCAAGACGCGTGGAGGGGGTTTGAAAAACGAGATGAGATCAACTCTACGGACCAAGCGCGCCGCGTTTCACTTACACGGTCCGGAGAGAGTGTTGGGGGGGCGGGTTTTGACTTTCCGTTCGGGTCGTAGCACAAACGGGCAGTGACGTATCGCCGAACTTGACCCTCCCTTTATAAGTCTCTCCCAAGATAGCTCCGCCCCCCTCGCCCCCACGTCATGAAATCTCGTCAACTGGATACCTACATTTCGATTACCCACCCACTTAATCCTGGCTTATTCCCACGGGCCGGCTAATGATGTTTAATTCTGGTGATACTAATCCTTTCGTGACAAACTGGTCTGAAGACCATTCTTCATGTGACTGAATCCTTTGAAGATCCTTCATTATTCTGTCCACTCTTTTCCGCGTCGTTGTGTCTCATTTGTGGTTACGGAAGACCAATATGGTTTGTGTATGTTTTTTTGTAAAAAAAATAAAAAAAACATTAAACGATAAAATTTCTTGTATATTTGTAGACAAGTATTGATGTTTACCAGGAATGTTCATACACACACATGCGCAGTATATTAACGCAGTTAATAAACTCACACTGTCGAATTTTGTCGATTACATTGTGTCTCATTCCTGGTTATGATTTGAAAGTAAGTTTGTTTTTATAAAACAAAAAAGGTAGTTTCTTGTATATTTGCACGGAGGTACTGATGTTTCAATATGCGTGTTCATACCCACGCACATATACGCAGGCGCAGTATATTAAAGCAGATAATACAGTGCTACATAAAGTATATTGAAATGCAACGTAAAAAAACGGCTGCATTGCTACGACGAGCAGTTACCCTAACGGGGTCAGTGACTTTAAATATGATTGATCGGCAACATTTTTTCGTGGCTAAACCGTTTTCTGTTGAATTCTCCTACTTTATTTTCTGTTGAGGCCACATTCTGGCCTCGTTATGACCCATAAACCATTAACACGTGACCTATTCTCTTGTTTCGGGATTCACGCTAACGCATTGCCCCTTGCATCAGACTGCTAGTTTCTTGCATGCTAGAGTGATGTTCACTTCTTCCTCTATACCTGTAGTTTTAGTTTACTTAAGCAGTCTCTCTCTCTCTCTCTCTCTCTCTCTCTCTCTCTCTCTCTCTCTCTCGTTTGTTTTTCTTTTCCTACACAGTTATATGGAAATTTCTTCTCTCTCTACTCTCTCTCTTGTTTCTTTATCACATCCAGTTTTGTCGAAACTTTGCTAACAGAAGTCATTTTGCTTGATTCACAGAAATGAGCGGTAATTACAAGAACAGAAAACAATTTTCTTAATTTCTGGGTAATAAAATATGGTAATATTTGTCCTCAAAAGTCCAAGCTAGTGGCATCGTTACCTACCCTTAGAATATTATTCTAGACAATATTATTCTAGATTTATATAAAAAAAAATTATACAAAAGTGTTTTTAAAAAAAGGAATATTATTCTAAACTTAAATAAAAAAAATATAAAAACAGAATTTTAAAAAAGGTACCATTAAGTGCAACAAAAAGTGAAAAATACATTTTTCAGATACACTAGGATTTTCTTTAAAATGAATCATGCCTAAAAAAAGTAAAATCGTTGGCGCCAAACATTTATGGAAAATGCTACAAGATATAAAAAACATATATTATTATATTTCTTGTAGCATTTATTTTCCCTCCACGTTTGCGCACAGCCTTTATTTTTTAGGCATGATTAATTGTAAGATGATCCTGGTATGTCTCATAAAAAATTATTTTTCACTTTTTAGTGCATTTTATTATAAGCCTTTTATATATATATATATATATATATATATATATATATAATATATATATATATCTATTAATATATATATATATCTATATATATAGGTATATATATATGTATATATATATAATATTTATATATATATTGGAGAGGTTACTGTAGGGTCACTAGAGGTCAATGCTGACCAACTGATCATGTAAAGTTGTATTGCAAGGGGGATTGAGTAATCATGCAAAATTTCTAGTTACAAGATTTTGACCAAGACAAACATACACAAAAGGAAGCTAAATAAAGGTTTAAAAAAAGCTGACTTCTGATGCACTACCATTTTGTTTTTAAATAAGAATTTTATCAGGGTGTTCACTCCATAACGCAACAGCACATTACCCTTTCAGTATAATTGCTGCTCTTCTGCTACTTATTTTTTCTAGTTTTCTTTACCTCTCTTAATCATCGCAAAGCAGAAGAGAGAAACAGAGAGAGAGCCGACCATAAACTTAAGTCATGTTTCCCTGCATCCAATTAGCAAATGCATCACAACTTATTACGAATTTGTTTTATGAGGCATAATAAAATATAGTCTAATTCATTAGTTTTTTTTTTTCATTGATAAGTACTTCAAAAATAACATTGTTGTGTTCTTCCATCCAGTCCATAAAGTATTGACACATGCAGAACTGATGCTTAATGTTTTCTGAATTGAGACAGATGGAAAATAACAAGGCAGAAACGTGAGAAGGAAATTTAGTAAGGAAACGAAGTCGATTTAACCAGAAGGAAAAATCACGGTTAAACGCAAATGACACGAAATTCAAAAATTTATATATATATATATACATCTATTTATATATTATATATATATATATATATATGATATTATCATATATATATACAGCAAAGTTAAACATTGTATCCGTGTTCTAATATGTTTGCTTGAAGCCCACTAAAATTTGGAAAAAATTGAAAGTTTTTATTTAAGCTTTCGGAGAGTACAT
>NC_087207.1:55153980-55196480 GCF_015104395.2 Macrobrachium nipponense
CATCCTGCCTTTTTAGGAGTCCATCACTTTTCTTACTATGTGCTCCGTTTCTAGGATCACACTCTTCTGCATGAGTCCTGAAGCTACTTCAGCCTCTAGTTTTTCCAAATTCCTTTTCAGGGATCTTGGGATCGTGCCTAGTGCTCCTATGATATGGGTACAATTTTCCACTCGCATATCCCATATTCTTCTGATTTCTATTTTCAGGTCTTGATCTTATCCATTTTTCCCTTTCTATCTCTTCAACTCTGGTGTCACATGGTATTGCGACATCAATGAGTGATACTTTCTTCTTGATTGTCAATCAACGTCACGGTCTGGCGTCTATTTGCCACGTATCCACCCTTTCTGTTGTCTGATACCAATGTCCCCAGAGGATCTTTGCCTGATCGTTTTTCTAATCACTCCCTCAGGTTGGTGCTCGTACCACTTATTACTGCAAGGTAGCTGATGTTTCTTGCACAGGCTCCAGTGGAGGGCTTTTGCCACTGAATCATGCCTCTTTTTCTTTACTGGTTCTGTGCAAGTGCCGGATATTCGCTTGCTATGTGGTTTATGGTTTCATTTTTCGTATTGCACTTCCTACATATGGGAGAGATGTTATTTCCATCTATCGTTCTTTGAAACATATCTAGTTCTTAGGCCTGATCTTATGCCGCTGTTATCACTCCTTCAGTTATTATTATTATTATTATTATTATTATTATTATTATTATTATTATTATTATTATTATTATTCTTATTATTATTATTATCTAAAAAAAAGTACGACGGAACTGAAATATGTGGATAAAATGAAAACAGACAATGACAAAATTTATAACAAAATGGTATTTCTACATGCAAATGTAATTAATGCAAAGTTTTAAACGATAGCATTCATTGATCGACTGTATTCTCTGTACCCTACGTACGTATATCTGCTACAATGCATATCTCTGTTAGAAGCTAGATTATATGTATATGTATATATATATATATATATATATATATATAGTATATATATATATAAAATATAAAACATACATACATATATGTATGTATGTATGTATGTATGTATTATATAATAAACTCTGTGGTAGGGGGTGTAAGAATACTACCACCGTAGGTCTTACGTGTCGTCAAAGGTGACTAAAAGGACAGCTGCTGTTTTGCGGTCTTACTTTTGAGTAAAAGGCTACGCCTGCCGCCAATAACTGTGGAAACTGCTGCCTTGCACATGAACTATTTAATCATAGGATAGGCCCACCGCAAGGGCTTGTGGTCGTAAAAACCCCTTTGCCAATAATAAACCATGCCTGATGTTGTGAGGAATATGATATGGAGAAGAGAGGTTTGGTGGAGGATGATGCCTTTGATTAGAAGGCAGTGGAGGAGAAGGCGCATCAGGCAACCGACCCTTTAATGTAGCGATAACGGTGGGAAAGAAGATATGATATTCGGATATGTTTATCTTATACCAATTTACACAACTTCTTTAGGCGCATTAACCCTCGAGATTGACTAAAAACCCAAGTTACCCCTTCATATACGAGAGAGAGAGGAGAGAGAGAGAGAGAGAGGAGAGATAGAGAGAGAGAGAGAAGAATCATACCACAGCTCTGACTTTTAAAGAGACGTGCTCCGGTAGCGTACGGGAAAAGTCACGTAGGCGATGTAATAAATCCCTGGCTGTTGCAAAAAACGCAGAACCTCACGAAGTTGTTTTGAATTATGTATATACTAGTTCCTGCTCCCCCCCCCCCCCCCCCCACCCCCCCACCCCCCGCCCCCCCAAACACTCTACTCCTCCAAAAGGTTAGCGTTAGCGTTATGGGTTTGACGGTAACGGGGCGGCGGAAGTTTATGGCCTTCTGCAGCTTAAAGGAAATGAATCTTTGGTCAGAGTTTACGGCTTTTGGGAGGAATAAAGAAAAATGACTCTTTCTTGAAAGAGTTTCTGACCTCTAATTTAAAGGACATGAGTCCTCCTTCATTCCATAGCCTTCTGGAGAGAGAGAGTTAGAGAGAGAGAGCGAGAGAGAGAAAACGACCTTGTGTTCAGAGTTTATGGCTTTTGAGGGGAATACAAAAAAATTACTTATTCTTGAGTTTCTGACCTCTGATTTAAAGGACATGAATCCTCCTTCATTCTATAGCCTTCTGGAGAGAGAGAGAGAGAGAGAGAGAGAGAGAGAGAACGACCTTGTGTCCAGAGTTTATAGCGTTTGGGAGGAATAAAAAAAAATGACTTTCTTGAAAGAGTTTCTGACCTCTAATTTAAAGGACATGGGTCCTTCTTGATTCTATACCTTCTGCATAGCGAGAGAGAGAGAGAGAGAGAGAGAGAGAGAGAGAGAGAGAGAGAGAGAGAGAGAACGACCTTGTGGTCAGAGTTTATGGCTTTTTTGAGGATTTGAGGACATGAGTCTTTCTTGCGTTTATGGCCTTCTGCATTCTGAAGAAAATGACTCTCTGGTCAGTATCTTTAAGCTCTTGGGGAGTTGAGGAAAAAGACTCTTGGTCAGAGTTTACGACTTTTGGATGAATGAAGGAAATGATTCTTAATTAAATGAAATGACCATTTCTCGAGTTTGCAGTCTTATGCAGCTTAAAGGAAATGACTTCTTGCTGAATTCATGGCTATGGGAGGAATTAAGGAAAGGACTCCTGAGTAAGTTTGTCTTTTGGGGAGTGAAAGGAAATGACTGTTAAATCGAGTTTACAGTCTTCTGTTTTGGTGAATTCACGGCTTTTGGGGAAATGAAAGGAAATGACTCTCTTGATTTCACAGCTTTCTGCAATTTCAAGGAAATGACACAGTTCGGTGAGATTTTATGGCGTACGGCCGATTGAAGGAAATAAATTCCTTGCATTTCAAACCTAAACATTTTAAAAAAGGACACGAGTCCTGTAAATTCCGAGGTGGTAATTGAAGCCCTACTCGGCAGAAGTTGTTACCGCTACCCACACCATACAACGAAGACGGAATCCATTTCAATTCCAAAAATTCCAAAGCTCCTGCCGCGTGCATAGATCAGTCGAAACGAATAGACCTACCAAGAGAAATCTTTTCCCGCAGACCACTAAATCTGATCGAACGAGCATTTTTTGGACAGGGGGCTTTCTCCGCGCAATACTTATAATTTCCCTCGCCATAAAATTGCGATATCGGGGGAATATAAATGCGCGGACGGCAATAACGCCATTGTGTTCGACAATGACTGTCAGTTGACGTAAAACCTCCGCCGATTGCCATTCGAGTATTGGTGCCTGCATCTGTAATTTGGGGGCTTCTGACGGATGTCGGCGAAACCTTTGTCCATTACGGGGAATGAATGAAGTCTGCATAACAGCCGCGGCTTTCGTTTTCGTTTTGTCTTTCGAGGCTATTTGCAAACGATTGGCAAATCTGTCGTTAATGAGTATGCATATGCATGCATAGACACGCGCACACACACACAAAGTCTGTCTATGTATGCACATACAAACATACTCATTAACGTCAGTTTTGCCAATCATTATATATATATATATATATATATATATATATATATATATATATATATACTATATATATATTATTCGAGCTACAACTGTGCTTTAATATCTAATTCGCTCTACCTCGGAATTAATATATTTCACATATGTAAGCTGAAGGGAAATTTTTTAGTTGATAGCTAAAAAAATTCCCCTTCGGTTTACAATATAAAAATATATAATTCCGAGGTAGAGCGAATTAAACACTAAAGGACAGTTGTAGTTCGAATGATATATATGAATCAAGGTGATGTGATAATTATTATTTATATATGTGTATATATATATATATATATATATATATATATATATATATATATATATATATATATATATATAAATGAAGAACTGCAAGGTACCTAGAAATGAAGAGATTTATTTCGACTACGATTTAATCTCACATGTATCACACACGAATTTATCTAGCAGTAAACAGTTCCCCAAGCAAGGCGTAAATAAATATGTATAAATCGTCCGCCACGGAACGTACGTAAGTACGTACGTACCTCCCACGCACGAGGGTCACGGCATCCAATTGCCTGCGCACATATCGACGACACTTAATGTCTGTTTGTTCGAGTGAGACTTATCCATTCGCATTAACTGTTGTACATCAAAACACTAATGATTATTCTAATGATATGCAAATACGGACGGAGAAAACTCCGTCGTTGCTCTCCGAGCGAAAGGCGGCTGGCGCCTTGGTGGGTTCACTCCCCCCTACCGACCCCCTCCCTCACAATTTTAATTTTTTTTTCTTTGGGGGGGGGAGATTTGGGTTGCTATGTGATTCGAGCACTCTGTCGGGTTGTAATCGTTCGATGATTTTTTAAATTGTGCTCAGACGATCGGATTGGTATCGTTTTGTTTTTACATCCCCTCAAACCTTTACACATAAACATGAAAATATACATAAATACATAATACATGTGTGTGTGTTGTTCGTGTGTTTTTCGCACAGTTGAAAAATTGAATGAGGAATGACAATGTCACTTTGATGCAGGTAAAAGCATAGTATTATGGAGGCAGTAATCAAATAGCGCAAAGAGAGAGAGAGAGAGAGAGTTACAAAGATTAGTGTATCTCAAAGACTTGTTAGTCCATCCGAGGAGACATCCGAGAGAGAGGGAGAGTTACAAGGAGTTACAAGGTTCAGAATATCTCAAAAGACTTGTTAGTCCATCCGAGGAGACATCAGAGAGAGAGAGAGAGAGAGAGAGAGAGAGAGAGAGAGAGAAAGATTTAGTTTCGTCCTTCTGATACAGTTTAGAGTCATGATACTATGAAGACAGCATATAATTCAGACAAGGTGGAGAGAGAGAGAGAGAGAGAGAGAGAGAGAGAGAGAGAGAGAGAGAGCCACCAGGCACATCATCGCCGCGTCTATACGAGCGTAAATCCTTTAGAGAGAGAGAGAGAGAGAGGAGAGAGAGAGAGAGAGAGAGAGACGCAATAAAAAAGCGGAATGCAAACATGTTGACAACGTCTGTCTCGCTCCAAGATGGCGTCTCTGGGGCGACGCATACGAAACATCTAGGCCTGATTAGAGGACACTCTCAAACTAATGGAAAAAAACAACGAGTTCCTCCTTCAAGTTTTTTTTTCTTTTTTTTTTTCAAAAGAGGAAGACGGCGAGAGAAGCGATATATATATGGCCTTATTTACCTCATCCACCCCTTTCGTTAATTCGATTAAGTGATACGAAAAACTTCAGCCGAGAAGAAATTGGAGGAAATCAGATAAAAAAAAAAAAGTGCTGAACGAAACGTCTCCAGAATATACAGGCGTGAATGGGGTATCTCTTTCTGTTGGGAAAACGATAACAATAGTAGTAATAAAAGTAGTAATAGTAGTAGTAATATAAAATTAGCATTAAAAGTGATACGAAATTCTACGGTAAAAGCAACATCACGTGCAGTGATAACAGCTGCATTATAGAAATAGCTGTAGGAAAAGTAGCGTTCTTTGGCATTACTACGAGAATAAAGTAGCAGAAATTTAAGTAGCCGCTGTAACAGCAGAAAGCAGTAGTAGCTATGTTAGCATTGTAAAAAAAAATTAAAAAAATTAATAATAATAACAATAATAATAATTTAATAATAATAAATAATATAATAATAATAACAATAATAATTAATAATAAATAATAAATATAATAATAATAATAATAACAATATAATAATATAATAATAATAATCAACGAAAACTCATTAATCACATGAGTCACTAAAATGGGAAAGTAAATTCACAGTATAATAATAATAATAATAATAATAATAATAATAATAATAATAATAATAATAATAATAATAATAATAATAATAAGGAAGGAGGCCTTCTCTGAGGGCAGTATCATTGAATACAATAGTTGTTTCAACGGCATTTAATTATATAGAATCTTCTCAATTCTTCTTATTATCTTTTTCTCGTCAGCATGTAGCTGGTGTATTTTTAAAAAAAAAGTTCCTAGGACATTTAAAGATTTTCATTTGTCTTAGGTTTATTCCTCTAACGTGTCGACAGCGTACAGGCAGTCATCTAGAGTATACAGTGAAGTGAATTAAGATACGTTTTACAAGTATTTATAGCATGCAAGGTCGTGTACAATCGGTGGGCAGGTCGGTGAGCAGGGATTTTCATTGGTCGTTGGATGGTAACGAAATGTCTCTCTGAGGCGTTTAGATATGCGTGGTCTGGCCGGAGTTATTAGCGTGGGTTGGATGTTGTTTGGGGTACCCACCTCTTGGGCGTCGGGTATTACTGCAGGCTGTCCAGATAACACATCTTCCACTCGTTCTCTCCCGCTTTCTCTCTCTGCTTCTTCCTCTCTTTCTCTCTCTCTTATTTTCTTTCTTTCCCTCTCTGCAAATTCCTTCTCTCTCTCTCTCTGTCTTTCTCGTTCGCTCCTTCTCACTCTCTCTCTTTCTCTTTCTGTTTGATCCTCTCTCCTCTCTCTTTTCTCTTTCTCTCTCTGCTTGTTCCTCTTTCTCTCTCTCTCTCTCTCTCTCTCTCTCTCTCTATTTCTCCTCCTCTCTCTCTCGTGGCGGTATATGGAGTCGGTTGGTTTCTTATGCTATTTCTTCTTATGATGGTAGGAAGAAATTCTGTTTCTTTTACCGTGTTGATAGTCGGTTTTTCTCTAATATGTGTAATGCTTCAAGATAACGTAGGCGTTTCCGGTCCGGTGCATGTTCGTTTTAAGTTAGGCTCTTTCTGGTCTCCTGTTAAGTTTTTCCCTGTAGTGAATGAAAATGGCCCCTTCTTGAAGGTGGCAGGAGAGACGCTTGGAGAGTCTGAATGGTGGCATCCATCCACGAGCATGTGAATTCGTAGATGACACTCCTTCTCTTCAAAGACGTTTCTGGGGGCGCCGGGTTGTTTTTAAGCAGCAACTGGCTGGTTTTCATATTTTTGTAATAAATTATGAGGCTAATTTTATCACGTTCTGTAGTGGGGGAGACATTTTCACTGATTATTTTCCTTATAGCCTTTTAGTCTTCCAAATATTTGTGGTGCATATAATTTTTATAAAATATTTTTATAGCTCCACTTTGGTCGTTAGTTTTGGTCGTTCTTTCCTGGTACCATTTCACGTGTGAACGCAGCGTTGACGGTGACCTACCCTTCTTGGACGCTTTTGGGTGGGACAGCAGACCCCTACAGGGATACACCACCACGGTTTACAAGAAAACCCACAAAACCCAGGTCTATGCCTTAATGGGTCCAGCGAGTGCCCAGACAGGTATAAAAGATCGTGGTAGATGCCTTCGTCCGCCGCGCCCTTACACACTGTTCCACATGGAGAGAAACCAACAGGGAGATCGAAAGGTCTACACAAGTCCTCATCAACAATAACTTTTCAAATCGCATGGTCGAACGCCAAACGAGGGACTCCATAAATAAATGGCACCAGGAAAGAACGACCGAAACTAACGACCAAAGTGGAGCTATAAAAATATCTTACAAAAATTATATGCACCACAAATATTTGGAAGACGAAAAGGCTATAAGGAAAATAATCAGAAACGTCTTTGAAGAGAAGGAGTGTCATCTACGAATTCACATGCTCGGTGGATGGATGCCACCATTCTTATCTCGGGATGCCACCACCAGAACTCTCCAAGCGTCTCTCCTGCCACCTTCAAGAAAGGGCCATTTTCATTACTACAGGAAAAAAATAACAGGAGACCAGAAAGAGCTGAACTTATAACGAACATAGTAAATTATTGACCATGCACCGGAATGGAAACGCCTACGTTATCTTGAAGCATTACACATATTAGACAAAAAACAGACTGTCAACACGGTAAAAGAAACAGAATTTCTTCCTACCATCATAAGAAGAAATAGCATAAGAAACCAACCGACTCCATATACCGCCACGAGAGAGAGAGGAGGAAAATAGAGAGAGAGAGAGAGAGAGAGAGAGAGAGAGAGAGAGAGAGAGAGAGAGAATAGGATCAAGCAGAGAGATAAAGAGAGAGAGTGAGAAGGAGCGAACGAGAAAGAGAGAGAGAGAGAGAGAGAGAGGAATTTTGTAGAGAAAGAAAGAAAGTGAGAGAGAGAGAAAGAGAGGAAAAGCAAAGCAAAGAGAGAAAGCGGGAGAGAACGAGCGGAAGATGTGTCATCTGGACAGCCTGCAGTAGTACCTGCCGCCCAAGAGGTGGGTACCCCAACCAACACCCAACCCACGCTAATAACTCCGGCCAGACCACGCATATCTAAACGCCTCAGAGAGACATTTCGTTACCATCCAACGACCAATTAAAATCCTGCTCACCGACCCGCCCACCGATTGTACACGACCTTGCATGCTATAAATACTTGTAAAACGTATCTTAATTCACTTTACTGTAAACTCTCATAGATGACTGCCTGTACGCTGTCGACACGTTAGAGGAATAAACCTAAGACAAATGAAAATCTTTACATGTCCTTAGGAAACTTAATACACCAGCTACATGCTGACGAGAAAAAATAATAAGAATGAGAAGATTCTATATAAATTAATGCCGTTGAAACAGCTATTGATTCAATAATAATAATAATAATAAAATAATAATAATAATAATAATAATATACTTAGGAAGCAGACCCTCTCTCAAGCATACTTTATTAAAAGTAATGGCTACTTCAGCAGCGTTACACTTGTAGAGATTCTTCTCTTATTTTGCGAATAGCGGCTTTTTCAGTGCTACTTAAACAGGCTAGTAGTAGCGCTATAGAGGTCATGTAAAATACAGGGTGAAAAAAAAAGGTGTATATATTTGAATTTTACAGATAAACTATGATACCATAGTCATCAAAGTCATTAACGATTTTCTCTCTCTCTCTCTCTCTCTCTCTCTCTCTCTTTCTTAAAGCGAGCTTTCGTCTGGAGCTGCCAGACATCCTCGGGCTGGGAAGCTGAGGGTGGACTGATCTTGGTGCGGTGTCCGTCCTCCTTATATCTGTGGTTGACAGCACGGTCTGCCCCATGCTTGTCTCCTATTGGCTGGTGGCGGTGAGTCTTGTTTTCATTGGCTGCCTGAGCCAGGTCTCAAGCCACTTTCTTCGGGCCGATGGTTGCGTTGCAGCATATCCTGCAGCCGCCTGGACCTCCTAAGCGGCGCTGTAACATTGATGGGCGTTGCGCTACGCTGTGGGACGTCACGGCTACTTTGATTTCCATCGGCTGCAGGAGTACCTCGTTCGGGGGCGTTGTCATCCATAGAGTTGTCATGATCGGTGGTGTCATTGTTGGTGGCAGGTCTTCTCATACTCGTAGGGAGGAGAAATTCTTCCTGCGTCGTATTCAGAGTAGGTTTAATTTGCTGGATGAGTAGCGCCTCCAGCATGCGCAACCTGACTGGGCATCAGGGGCCTTCCCGATGATCTTCGTGTTCTTTATGATGACATCTCGGGAGATGGCCTCGTGATGTTTGGTGCGGGCGTGATTCTTTATAGCCCCCTCTTGGGCGTGGCACGAGAGTCTCTTCGACAGTCGCATGGTAGTCATACCTACGTAGGCGCCGCTGCATTCGCGGACTGGGCATGTATATTGGTCACTACATGCGTCTGCTTCAGGGGTTCTCGTACCTGTGGAGAGGGGTTATTTTTCATAATAAGATCGCGCGTCCTCCGATTCTGGTAATATATGATTAGGTCGATATTCTGGTGTCGTCAGTCGGGGATACATTATCGGAAATAATTTTCTTAATGGCGTCCTCTTCTTCACGGTAATGGGAACTCATGAAGGCTTTGTAGTACAGCTTGATATTATTCTGGGGGCGGGGCTGCGGGCTCTCACTACCGTACCATTTCTCCAGGGCGTGCGGACTTCCTTGCTGATTAATTTATTTGGGTACTCAAATAAATAATTCAGCAAGGAAGTCCGCACAGCCCTGGAGAAATGGTGGTACGATAGTGAGAGCCCGCAGCCCGCCCCCAGGATAATATCAAGCTGTACTACAAAGCCTTCATGAGTTCCCATTACCGTGAAGAATGAGGACGCCATTAAGAAAATTATTTTTGATAATGTATCCCGGACTGACGACACCAAGAATATCGACTTAATCATATATTACCAGAATCGGAGGACGCGCGATCTTATTATGAAAAATAATCCCTCTCCACAGGTACGAGAACCCCTGAAGCAGACGCATGTAGTGTACCAGTATACATGCCCAGTCCGCGAATGCAGCGGCGCCTACGTAGGTATGACTACCATGCGACTGTCGAAGAGACTCTCGTGCCACGCCCAAGAGGGGGGGCGTATAAAGAATCACGCCCGCACCAAACATCACGAGGCCATCTCCCGGGATGTCATCATAAAGAACACGAAGATCATCGGGAAGGCCCCTGATGCCCGTCGGTTGCGCCTGCTGGAGGCGCTACTCATCCAGCAAATTAAACCTACTCTGAATACGACGCAGGAAGAATTTCTCCTCCCTACGAGTATGAGAAGACCTGCCACCAACAATGACACCACCGATCATGACAACTCTATGGATGACAACGCCCCCGAACGAGGTACTCCTGCAGCCGATGGAAATCAAAGTAGCCGTGACGTCCCACAGCGTAGCGCAACGCCCATCAATGTTGGTTACAGCGCCGCTTAGGAGGTCCAGGCGGCTGCAGGATATGCTGCAACGCAACCATCGGCCCGAAGAAAGTGGCTTGAGACCTGGCTCAGGCAGCCAATGAAAACAAGACTCACCGCCACCAGCCAATAGGAGACAAGCATGGGGCAGACCCCGTGCTGTCAACCACAGATATAAGGAGGACGGACACCGCACCAAGATCAGTCCACCCTCAGCTTCCCAGCCCGAGGATGTCTGGCAGCTCCAGACGAAAGCTCGCTTTAAGAAAGAGAGAGAGAGAGAGAGAGAGAGAGAGAGAAAATCGTTAATGACTTTGATGACTATGGTATCATAGTTTATCTGTAAAATTCAAATATATACACCTTTTTTTTTTCCACCCTGTATTTTTACCATGACTCTATAGGCGCTCTACTAGCCTGTTTAAGTAGCACTGAAAAAGCCGCTATTCGCAAAAATAGAGAAGAATCTCTACAAGTGTAACGCTGCTGAAGTAGCCATTACTTTTAATAATAATAATAATAATAATCCATCGAAAACTCTTAATTACATAAGTCAATAAAATGGGAAAGTAAATCCACAGTAGTATATAATAATAATAATAATAATAATAATAATAATAATAATAATAATAATAATAATAATACGTGTGGTAACAGAAGCCACAAAAGCAAAAGCAGAAAAAAGGCATCGAGAAAATAAAAATAAAAAATAGCAATATAAAAACAAACAAGCATTTCTGTCCCTATTTTTATTCTCGAAGGTTTTTCCATAACTCGCCCGGAACCATTTGTAATGTGTCCGAACTTCTAACAAGCCGATTGGATTGTTGGCCCGTTAGTCTGTCCATCTGTTTTATCTCTGTCCGTCCATCTCCAAAATCCTTCAAAAACGGATTTAGAACTATGAATAAGTTCGTCGTGTGCGGAGAAAGCTATCACTTTTTTTTTTCTTTTTTTTTTTGTGAGGTCGGGAAGGGGTCCTTTATGGCTGGGGTGCTGGGACCGTTTAGTTTTATTTTCAAATAAAATATAAAAAAGATTTATTCGTCTTCTCGTAATTATTATTATTATTATTATTATTATTATTATTAATTATTATTATTATTATTATTATTATCATTATATTCTTAAAAAATTATTTCTGGATGCCCAGAGCGACTTTAATTCGACAAAATTCATTATACAGATTTTTTGGCATTATGCCAAGCACTGGGGCAATCAAGGCCATTCAGAGCTGAAACGGATATTGACAGTGAAGAGAGATTTGAAAGGTGTTACAGGAGGAAAACCTCAAAGCAGTTGCACATTGAAACAATTGTTACGATAGGGTGGACAGTAAGATGGACAAGAGAGATTATGAACGGAGGTACAGTAAAAGGAACGAAAGTAGTTGCAACAGCTAGGGGCCTCAGGATGGGACGCTACAAAGAACCTCACCGGCGCTACGGGGTCGACAAAATTCAATGAACTCTCCAACTCGATTCATCCGTCAAAGGAGAACCCAGGTCCCACAAATCAACACATTTCGTATTTCGTAAAAACGTTCCAGGAAACGCACGAAGATTCGTACCACCACCTTTATTTTTTCATTCGTGTGAGCGAATAGCTACGGACAGCTACCATCACCGTCGTCGCCGTGGCCTTGCCAGGCAGCAGATCTCGACGGAATCAGGCCAGGACGTTGGACGTAAAGAGGTCATTTCCACAATGAAAAGAAGTTTGTAAATAAGCAAAAATGAGAAATTACAAAGGGAAGGTCGAAATGCGCGCGTGGGGAGGAGGAGGCGGGGGTAGTGGAAGGGAGGAGGGGGACGGACGCATGCAAGCAACTCTGTAACTTGCCCCCGAACAGGAGAGATTCAGAAATCCTGACAAACTGTTTCCGGGAAGCACAGACAAAATTTAAGGAAAAAATTCAATATTAGTTTTTGTCTTGAGGAAAAATCATATTGACACTTTTTTAGCACACACCCCCCACCCCGACCCCGTCAGTCAGTCAATATGGAGAGGGATTATTATGTTTTCACACTCGGTCTGAGTTTGTTTGTCAGTCAGTCCTGTCTATAAAATATATGTTAAAAAAAATCATAAATGGATTTGAACGAAAGTTGTTGGGATAGATTTTAGAATTGATAAAGGTATGTTATGTAGGTATGTATGTGTGTAGTGTATGTATGCATAATATATATATATATATATATATTATATATATATATATATATATATATGTGTGTGTGTGTGTGTGTGTGTAGTGTATATATGTATATATATATATATATATATATATATATATACAACTGTCGTTTAATATAAAATTCCTTCTATTTCGGGTTTATGATTATAGCTATAACAAAATTGATATCCTGTCGAGTCGGATAAAGGTTAGAAAAATCCGTACAATTATGAAATTCGTCTGCCTAGTCATCAAAGAAGTGAAAAATCCGAAGATTTTCATACAAATCCTGCGATAAGGGGATTGGTCACTGTAGAGAAATAACGTCTTAGGAAGGGGGTTATATATTTGTTTTTATGACAATCTATTTAGCCCAAGTTCGAACTCTATATCAGCTTAACCTCTGTGGTAAACTTCATATTGATCGGTTCTCTAGTGTAGTCGTCCACTAGGAACAAACAGACAAACAAATAGATACGTTTTTCCATTTAAATTGTATATATATATATATATATATATATATTATATATATATATATATATATGTTTATTACAATTACACGGTGTATGCATTTGTGTCTGACGACGTGTATGTATAAATGTATGCGAGACCCGAAAGGGAGTGTATACGCGTGTGCGCGCAGGTACATACCCCTGACATTTAGTAAATTCAAACCGTAAATATGAAAGCTAAACTACTAAATTTATGCTGACCAAAGTAATCATTAAAGGAGATATGGACCCAAAATCTAGATATTAACCGAATGGCAACGCAACAGGCTTATAAATCGGTAGAGAGAGAGAGAGAGAGAGAGAGAGAGGAGAGAGAGAGAGAGAGAGAGATGACCACGAACATTACACCTGCTTTAATTCTGACATAGATGATTAAGTGGTCCACCTTTTTGGGCGGATGGTTTGTGATTAAGTAAGGGCTGCCGGAAGTGATACTGAAAGATAACTTCGTTTTGTAGGCCCGTTCGTCTCTGTGGTAATTTGTTCCATAAATCATTTGGCTCTGAGTAACAGAGGGGGTGGAGAGCGCGCAAGCGTGCGCAAACATACATACACACATATTACATACATACATACATATATATACATATATATGCACATATATATATACTCTATATAATACATATATATACATATATAGTATGCTTAAAAAATCACAGTATTTCGTCTTTACTCAGACATTGTCAAGGAGTTAATCATTAACTTCTTGACAATGTCTGAGTAAAGACGAAAGCGCTTGGATTTCTGACTATCATTTTCCTGTGGAATTCGCTTACATATATATGTATGTATGTATGTATGTATAAGAGGGTGGTTTCATATATATATATATATATAATAAAAAGCAACCACAGTCCCTGTCACATTCTTACTCCACTGAAACTGCTGAATCGTGGACTAACCACATCTACAGTTAAAACTTCACAACGTCAACTTTTTAAATGAAAGCGAGAATAAAACATATAGGACGGAAGCCAAGAAATCGAGCATAAACGAGGCTGATATGCTATTTGCATTTGGGCTCAGAATTCTGAGCATTCCTCTGTATTCCCGCACGCTGCTAATTCTAAGAGGCCGAAGAGGAAAGGGGGAGGGGGGAGGAGGAAAGTGGAGGGATGGGAGAGAGAGGAACTTGGGAATGAGGAGGAGGAAAGCGGAGGGAAGGGAGGGAGGGAAAAGGAGTAGGGAGGAGGAGAAGGAAAGGGGAGGGAGGGGAGGGAGAAGAAAGGGAGAGTGAGGAGGAGGAACAGTAGGGAATTAGGAAAAGGAAAGGGATGAGGAGAGAAGGGGGAAGGAGGGGGGGAGGGAGGGGAGGAGGGGAATGGGGGGAAGGGGGGGGGGGTTTTTTGGGAAGAGGGAGGGGGGGCCATTTTTTGGGCGAGGGTCCTTGTGTTGCTTTTCCTCCAGCCTCACTGCTATCTATATCTATAGCCGCTTACCTCAAGCTCATAAAGTCTGCTGCAGGTTTAGGAGAGTGAGGCATCGAGTGCTGGACTCGACAGATTGTCACTGGGGATTTCCGTCATTCTGTGGTGGTCACCAAGAACGAGCCTTTATGTAGAGACTCATTACAAACCTCATTCATGATGATATGATAATACACACAACGAGTGCATAATTATATTTCAGGTATAAATGACGTCCACTGTAGTGAGTTCATGCATTCATGCACTCAGTCGGTGAATGCACCCAACGCCATCTATGCTTCAAGTCAAGAAAGAGATTTAATTCGCAATACAAACGCTGTCACTTAGCATATCCATACAAACACGTAAACGAGTGTGCGTGTGTTTGTGTGTGCAAATGTACACCTCTGTAACGGCACACCCATTTCTCTCCAACGGGTTATCTGGAATAAGAATGACTCTACCTTGCCCGATAAGAGTAGCATGATGGCTACAGTCCTCTGTATAACCATTTCAAGTTGTTTGCCAAACCCAAATGTTCGCTGGCGTGTTTTCCTTTTTATTCTTTTAATTTGCGGACATGGTGTCATAAAAATAGCATGCGGCGTCATTTTGCACTCTAAATTGTAAGCTGTATCACTGAGGATTAAACTGTTTGCTACAGAGTGGAGTTTTTTTCTGGTAATAAAAAGTTTTACTGCCAGCACTTTTACGGTTGTTACAACGGAAAAGGGAATCCATTAGAGAGATTTACGTATATATGTTACATATTTTATACATACATACAATATATACACATACACATATTAATTTAAAAACCGGATAACCCAGAAAGTACGACCATGACATTCATTAATCACTTCCCCTTCAGAATACAACAGTATACCACAGCTGTATTCTGAGGAGGAAGGGCAGTGTTCCCTTCGAAAGCTCAATGAATTTCATTTGCATTCTTCGTGAGCTATACTTACTCTGGTATACAAGGAAAATGTGTATTTTATAGTGTATTAATTCACTTTTGTGTATATGTATATAGTATATATATAAATACACACAGATACACGTACGTCAGTGAGCTATATTTAAATTTAGGGCTTTCCCCCTTAGGCTCTTTATCTGATGGCTTCGCGTGATTGGCTCCCTCCTCTCCCCCCCCCCCCTCTTATTCTTTATTCAGGTCCCCGTACCTAATCATCCATTTCGCGCCACCCCCCCGCCCCCACCACCACCATCCCACCATCCGTTCCTCAATCTGGTACGTGGGTGGATGGAGGTAGGCCCTAGGGTGTTATTTATGGTACGAATAATAGATTTATGCTTCCAAACATTTTTCGTTTAGTGTAGATATATGTATATGTATATGTATATATATATATATAATATATTATTATATATTTATATATATATATATATATATATATACACACACACATATATATATATATATATATATAATATATATATATATTTATATATATATGTATATATATATATATATATATTTATGTATATAATAGTGATATATATATTTATATATAATTAATATATAATAATGTGTGTAATATATGTATATATATATTATATATATATATATATATTTATTCATATAAATACGTATACATTTATCTAATAAAAAAACGTTAGGAAGCATCAATCTATTATTCATACCATAAATAACATCCTAGGACATATGTAAATCCACCCACCCACGTACCAGAAAGAGGAAACGGAGGGGTGGAGGGGGGGTGGGGGCAATGGATGACTAGTACGGGACCTGAATAAGAATAAAAGGGGGGGGGGGGAGAGGAAGCCAATCACGCGAAGCCATCAGATAAAAGAGCCAAAGGAGAAACTCCTTAATAAAACAGTGAATATTCGTAGTATAAGGAATATACAGGCGACTTAAACCTCCTAAAACGGTAATATAATGAATAAGGTGGGTTGACGTGAGTAAATGATGGAATAGCATCAAGTAACATCAATGCTGTTACTAAGGTTATTGAAGTGGAAAATTGATCAAAAGGATGTATGATTTCGAAGGGGGGAATTCCTGATACAACCCACAACAGTTTACAGATTTATACGCTTACAACATTTTATTTTTTGAATGGTTTTCTCCCGGTGTTACATATGAAATACCATTTAATAATAATAATAATAATAATAATAATAATTTTTGGTTTCATTTTTCGTATTGCACTTCCTACATATCGGAGAGATGTTATTTCCATCTATCGTTCTTTGGACATATCAGGTTCTTAGGGCCTGATCTTGTGCCGTTGTTATCATTCCTTCAATTTCCTTCTTGAGCTCTCCCCTTAGTAGCCATTGCCATGTGTCATCGCCGGCTAGTTCTTTAGTCTGTCTCATGTATTGTCCGTGCAATGGTTTGTTGTGCCATTCCTCTGTTCTGTTTGTCATTCTCCTGTCTCTGTATATTTCTGGACATAGCAAGCGAATATCCGGCACTTGCACAGAACCAGTCCAAAAAGAGGCATGATTCAGTGGCAAAAGCCTTCCACTGCAGCCTGTGCAAGAAACACCAGCTACCTTGCAGTAATAAGTGGTACGAGCACCAACCTGAAAGCGTGATAGAATACGATCAGGCAAAGATCCTCTGGGACTATGGTATCAGAAAAGATGGGGTGATACGTGCAAATAGACCAGACGTGACGTTGATTGACAAAATCAAGAAGAAAGTATCACTCATTGATGTCGCAGTACCATGGGACACCAGAGTTGAAGAGAAAGAAAGGGAAAAAATGGATAAGTATCAAAACCTGAAAATAGAAATAAGAAGGATATGGGATATGCCAGTGGAAATTGTACCCATAATCATAGGAACACTAGGCACGATCCCAAGATCCCTGAAAAGGAATCTGGAAAATCTAGAAGCTGAAGTAGCTCCAGGACTCATGCAAAAGAGTGTGATCTAGAAACGGCGTACATAGTAAGAAAAGTGATGGACTCTAAAAAAAAGGAGGCAGGATCGCAACCCGGAACCCCACACTATAAATACCACCCAGTCGAATTGGAGGACTGTGATAGAGCCAAAAAAAAAATATAATAATAATAATAATAATAATAATAATAATAATAATAATAATAATAATAATAATAATATCTAGTGTCTTCACAAAACAATAAACCTACAGAGAGGAATTATTTAAAAAATGGTAATAGATTATTTAACTGCAAAATCAACTTAATCCGAGGATTTTGCCCAGATAACAACACATTCAGGAAACTGTGGAGTAATTCTTTTAGACACAACTTTATCTTTTGTATTCATCACTGAAGACACAGCAATTACAAAGAATACAGAAATGTGTTATTTATAGAATAGCATTTGTGGTCTGTACGCAGTTTATGAAATGTGTAGGCGTCTAAGTAATTTTTTTAGAATATCTTGTGTAGGTTCCTTGCCTTGTGAAGATTTTATCAATGGCCAACTTTAATTCAGACAATATTTCGCCATGACATATATTACTACTCAGCGACATTTTTTATTACTCCTAAAATGCCTTAAAATAATCTATTTTACTCTTTCTGTGCTTCCCATTACCCTCTGTTACTTCTCTTTACTGAGCGCCATATTTTTAGTCAGTGGCCCTTAGGGCTTGTTCCATACCAACAGAAATCCAATTTTAAGATTTTATGCAGTTTATAAAATGTGCAGTCCGCTAAAATATCTCCAAATATCTGTGTTCGAGAAACGTACAAAGAGAGGTCAGTAACACACAAAACGTCCCAAACATATTCTGAATTACTGACTGAAGTACAACTTACGGAATCCTCGTGGCCAGAATGTTACCTCAATGAAAGAGGCTCTTGAAACGGCCCCCGAATATTGGTAGAGGATTATGATATAATATTGCATTTGGTTTCTATCGCTGCCACGGCACAAGTGACTAATGTCCACTAATGTCCACTGATGTCCAGATCGTGTGCATGTGCGTGCGTGCGTGTGTAACCTCCTCCCCCTCCCCCGCAAAGGCCACTTGATACAGAGCAGGTGGGCACCTAGATGCCTGTAGTCACCCCAGGATTACTGTTCGATTAAGATGGCCGTGTCCTCGGAATGACCGGCTTCGGAGCCAATTGCCTTCGCCAAGGCTGAGATTAGGCTAAGATGTTTTATGATGGGAGTGCGTATGTATGCATGCATATATATATATATATATATATATATATATATATATATATATATATATATATATATATATATATGTATATATGCTTAAAAATCATTGTAGATGCACGTGACCTCATAAATAAGCGAATACCACAGGAAAATGATAGTCAGAAATCCAAGCGCTTTCGTCTTTACATAAACATTGTCAAGGAGTTAATGAAGTACAATTGGAGAGAAAGGTCTCAGGTACAAAACAAGATGAAGAATACCAGATAGTTAATTGTCAAAAGGGTAAAAATTAAAAGAGATAATCCAGGATTATCGGATATCACACGTTCACAAACCTAACCGAAATTACAAAGTACCTTTACAGTCCAAAACATGTAAAAACTGGAATTTTTTTAGACAAAACTCTTACCAAGAATTTTGCCCCAAAAGTTATTTGGTTTAGATATGATGATATCTTCTGTATTTGGCCAGTTCACAGAAAATCTCCAGGAATTCCTAATAATCTCAATAATTTAGTCCCTTCTATAAAAGTTACTGTAGAGGAGGAAAGAAATTGTAATTTGGAATTTTCTTGATGAAAAGGTCCATAGAAATGATAGAAATTTCACCTTTTCAGTCTTCGAAAATCAACTAACATTGCCTCTTTTGTTCATTACTACTCAATCACCATCAAAATGTTAAATTCTCTGTTTTTTCTGGGATGTTCCTAAGGGCTTTACGTGTCTGTAGCCCTCAGTTTATTGACGCTGAACTTAAAACTATTTTATGATATTTGCATTGAAACTTAAATACCCAAGGCGACTTTTATAGATGTGGCATGGAAAAGAGCTAGAAAAACATTTTATTCAACTAATGACAAACTTGAATTTAGTAAGCATAACATTCTAAAATTACCCTGTGATGAAAGGTTTTTAGATATTCCTAGAATTTTAAAGCTTTTTAACATAATGTTGTTTTCAGTAATATTAATGTCAAGAGTTTAATAATAAAAAATTCTCCTAAAGATCTTCCAGGCTGCATATATTGAAATTAATTTCCTTGCAAAAAAAGTGTGATAAAGTCTATTACGGACAGACCGGTAAATCTCTTTCACAACGTCTGAAACAACATCAATATTCTGTGAGAACTGGGCAAATATCAAATGCATTATTCGTACATATGAGGGATTTAGACCATCCTGTTAACTGGAGTCAAGCAAGAGCCTTAATCCCATGTAATGACACAGTTAAAAGGAATATCATTGAATCTTGTTTCATCAAGTCAAATAATAGAAATGTACTAAATATAAGTCTTGGTTTATTTAAACTTGATGCTTTCATTATGAAAAAAGTTGTAGATAAATATAAGCAACAAAATTAATATATTCAGTTTTTACATGTTTTGGACTGTAAAGATACTTTGTAATTTCGGTTAGGTTTGTGACCGTGTGATATCCGATAATCCTGGATTATCTCTTTTAATTTTTACCCTTTTGACAATTAACCATCTGGTATTCTTGATCATGTTTTGTACCTGAGACCTTTCTCTCCAATTGTACTCCATTAACTACTTGACAATGTCTGAGTAAAGACGAAAGCGTTAGGATTTCTGACTATCATTTTCCTGTGGTATTCGCTTATGTATAATATATATATATATATATATATATATATATATATATATATATATATGTGTGTGTGTGTGTGTGTGTGTATGTGTGTGTGTGTGTGTGTGGAGTGTGTACACCGTAAGTAATACCATGAATGAGCGGACTCCATAATAATTTCTCTCTCTCTCTCTCTCTCTCTTCTCTTCCATATATATGTAAGTATGCATGCATATATACTATATATATATATATATATATATATATATATATATATATATATATATATACACATACATATACACATATAGGTATACACACCCGTATGTATATGTAATTATATATACATACATGCATTCATACATATACACATAATATAGGTATACACACACGTATACATATAAAAATATATAAGAAAATATAAATATATATATATATATAATATATATATATATTTATATATATATAAGAGAGAGAGAGAGAGAGAGAGAGAGAGAGAGAGAGAGAGAGAGAGAGAGAGAGAATGAAAAAACACCGCTGAGGCAATGCACTTACATAATTACCTATCGGATACCTAAGCATTCAAGAGCAAATATATATACATTAACAATCTTCAAGCCCAGTGACATTTTCCAGCCTTCGGCTTCTGAATAAAAGTCATTCCCATGGAGATCATAATTCCCTCCTCGACTCGAACAGCAATTAAAACTCCTTAAGATCTATCTAAACAGTCTTCAGCTCAGACTTTTTTAAAAAATCCTGCCTTCTCAGCAGTGTCCTGGAAATTGTTTACCTGGAAATTATTATTATTATTATTATTATTATTATTATTATTATTATTATTATTATTATTATAAAAAAAAAAACAGTCCTCCAATTCGACTGGGTGGTATTTATAGTGTGGGGTCCGGGTTGCATCCTGCATCCTTACGAGTCCATCAACTTTTCTTACTATGTGTGCCGTTTCTAGGATCACACTCTCGCATGAGTCCTGGAGCTACTTCAGCCTCTAGTTTTTCTAGATTCCTTTTCAGGGATCTTGGGATCGTGCCTAGTGCTCCTATGATTATGGGTACGATTTCCACTGGCATATCCCATATCCTTCTTATTTCTATTTTCAGATCTTGATACTTTTATCCAAGTTTTCCCTCTCTTTCTCTTCAACTCTGGTGTCCCATGGTATTGCGACATCAATGAGTGATACTTTCTTCTTGACCTTGTCAATCAACGTCACGTCTGGTCTGTTTGCACATATCACCCTATCCGTTCTGATACCATAGTCCCAGAGGATCTTTGCCTGATCGTTTTCTATCACTCCTTCAGGTTGGTGCTCGTACCACTTATTACTGCAAGGTAGCTGATGTTTCTTGCACAGGCTACAGTGGAGGGCTTTTGCTACTGAATCATGCCTCTTTTTGTACTGGTTCTGTGCAAGTGCCGGGCATTCACTTGCTATGTGGTTTATGGTTTCACTTTTCGTATTGCACTTCCTACATATGGAGAGATGTTATTTCCGTCTATCGTACTTTGAACATATCTGGTTCTTAGGGCCTGATCTTGTGCCGCTGTTATCATTCCTTCAGTTTCCTTCTTTAGCTCTCCCCATCTGTAGCCATTGCCAACTGTTCATCGCTGGCTAGTTCTTTAGTCTGTCTCATGTATTGTCCGTGCATTGGTTTGTTGTGCCAGTCCTCTGTCTTTCTGTCTTTCTCTGTCTCTGTATATTTCTGGGTCTTCGTCTGCTTTTATTAGTCCTTCTTCCATGCACTCTTTAGCACTCGTTTCTTCACTGTTTTCAGATATTGCCCAGTGCTCTGTTCAATGTTGACGCAGTCCTCTATACTTAGTAGTCCTCTCCCCCCTCCCTCCTTTCGTGTTATGTTATAGTCTGTCCGTATTTGCTCTTGGGTGTAGTGCTTTGTGTATGTCATATGTTTCCTGGTTTTCTGATCTATGCTGCGGAGTTTCTGCCTTCGTCCATTCCATATTCCTGCGCTGTATCTGATTACTGGCACTGCCCATGTGTTTATGGCTTTTATCATATTTCGGCGTTGAGTTTTGACTTGAGTATCGCCTTGAGTCCTCTGCATATATTCTTTCCTGATCGTGTCCTTCATCTCTTGGTGTTTTATACTCTCCTCCTTCCATTATTCCCAGGTATTTGTATCCTGTCTCATCTATGTGTTTGATGTTTGCTCCCATCGGTAGCTTTATCCCTTCAGTTCTCGTACTTTGCCTTTTTGTATGTTGACTAAGGCGCATTTTTCTATTCCAAACTCCATCTTGATGTCCCCAGATACAATCCTTGACAGTCTGGATTAGGGTATCTATTTCCTTGATGCTTCTTGCCATAACAGCTTGATGTCGTCCATGAACATCAGATGGTTGATTCTGTTGCCTCTTTTCTTGAGTTGGTACCCTGCATCCATCTTCTGTAGTACTTTTGTCATGGGAATCATGGCTACTACGAAGAGTAGTGTGGGGACAGTGAGTCGCCCTGGAAGATCCCTCTCCTGATATTAAACCTCTGCTAGTCTATTCCAGAGCTTGTAGTTTGTATTCCATTTGCGCATTGTATTTTTGAGGAAGCTGATGGTATTTTCCTCTGCCCATATATTTTTCAGGCATTCTATTAGCCATGTGTGTGGGGTATCATGTCGAAGGCTTTCTTATAGTCTATCCATGCCATGCTTAGGTTGGTTTTCCTTCTCCTACTGTTCTTCATTACCATTTTTGTCTATCAGGAGCTGTCTTTTGTGTGCCCCTACAACTTCCTTCTGCAGCCTTTCTGTTGTGGGGGATGGATGGGTTTTGTCTCCTCTAGGTAGTTTGTATAGCCTTTCACTGATGATACCTGTTAGTAACTTCCACATTATTGGTAGGCAGTGATAGGCCTGTAGTTACTGGCTATATTTCCCTTACTCTTGTCTTTTTGTACTAAGGATGTTCTTCCTGTGGTCATCCATTTGGGTGCTTGGTGATTTGAGATACAATGCTGGAGTTGTTCTGCTATTCGTGGGTGTAGTCCTTGAAGTTTTTGAGCCAGTAATCCATGGACTTCATCAGGACCTGGGGCTTTCCAGTTTTGGCATTTTCTTTAGTTGTGTCTGACTGTGTCTGTCGTGATCTCTGTGAATCTTTGTTTTATTCTCCCTGTTTCTTCTTCCTTGACTTCCTGGAGCCATGTTGCATGTTTGTTGTGTTGATACCGATTGCTCCATATGTTTTTCCCAGAGTCTCTTACTTGGTTCGGCTTCAGGAATTTCTGGGTGGTTGTCTTCCCCTCTTAGTTTGGCTGTATAGTCTTTTCTGGTTGGTCCGAATAGTTTGTTTCTGTTGGTATCCCTTATTCCTGTTCATGTACCGTTGGATCTTATGTGCTTTGGCCTTAAGCCTCTGTTTTACATCTTCTATTGTGTTGTTAATCCCCTCTCTTGTATTTTGTATTTCTCGTTGAGTTCCTCCCTTGTTTTTCTTGCTTCTTAGCCTTTTTTTCCGCCATCTCTTTCAGTTTACTCAAGTCAGACTCATCACCATGATTTGCTTTTCAGGCGCCTTTTCCAAGGAGGTTGCTGTTTTGGTTTCTGTTGGGTTGGTTTGTGCTGGTGGTGTTGGTGTTCGAATTCCCATCAGTTCTGCTACTAATCTTGCTCCTGCATATGTCAAGTTATTTGTTTCTGTGATACTGGTGGTGTGTATTATGCCCATTATTCATTGACCTCACTTGTTTTCCCTTAATTCTTGGTGTTGTAGGCTTTCATGGAGGGGATCTTTGTTCTCTCTGTATCTGGGCTCCATCCATTGTCTAATCTTTTCTACCCATTCCGTCCTCTCTTTTACTCGTCGGTTGTTTCTTCGTGTGTCGTTTTTTTCAAACGCGGCTGAAATAGTCTTTATTTTCAATACAACCTGTATTAATGAAGGTCTTCTTCCAGCATATTATTATTATTATTATTATTATTATTATTATTATTATTATTATTATTATTATTATTATTATTATTATTGTTATTATTATTATTATTATTATTCAGAAGATGAACCCTATTCATATGGAACAAGACCATGGGGGCCATTGACTTGAAGTTCAAGATTTCAGCGAATTTTTATGCATTTGAAAGAAGTTACAGATGGTGAGCAGGAAATGCATGAAGAGATCAGTTTAATATTTATTATTATTATTAATATTATTTTTTTTTTTTTTTTTTTTTTTTTTTTTTTTTTTTTGCTCTATCACAGTCCTCCAATTCGACTGGGTGATTTATAGTGTGGGGTTCCGGGGGTTGCATCCTGCCTCCTTAGGAGTTCATCACTTTTCTTACTATGTGCGCGTTTCTAGGATCCATACTCTTTCTGCATGAGTCCTGGAGCTACTTCAGCCTCTAGTTTTTTCTAGATTCCTTTTCAGTGATCTTGGGATCGTGCCTAGTGTTCCTAGGATTATGGGTACGATTTCCACTGGCATATCCCATATCCTTCTTATTTCTATTTTCAGATCTTGATACTTTTTTTCCCTCTCTTTCTCTTCACTCTGGTGTCCCATGGTATTGCGACATCAATGAGTGATACTTTCTTCTACTTTGTCAATCAACGTCACGTCTGGTCTGTTTGCACGTATCACCCTATCCGTTCTGATACCATAGTCCCAGAGGATCTTTGCCTGATCGTTTTCTATCACTCCTCAGGTTGGTGCTCGTACCACCTTTATTACTGCAATGGTAGCTGATGTTTCTTGCACAGGCTCCAGTGGAGGGCTTTTGCCACAGAATCATGCCTCTTTTTGTACTGGTTCTGTGCAAGTGCCGGGCATTCACTTGCTATGTGGTTTATGGTCTCATTCTTCGTATTGCACTTCCTACATATGGGAGAGATGTTATTTCCGTCTATCGTTCTTTGAACATATCTGGTTCTTAGGGCCTGATCTTGTGCCGCTGTTATCATTCCTTCAGTTTCCTTCCTTAGCTCTCCTCTCTGTAGCCATTGCCAATTGTCATCGCTGGCTAGTTCTTTAGTCTGTCTCATGTATTGTCCCGTGCATTGGTTTGTTGTGCCAGTCCTCTGTTCTGTCTGTCATTCTCCGTCTCTGTATATTTATGGGTCTTCGTCTACTTTTATTAGTCCCTTCTTCCCCATGCACTCTTTAGCCACTCGTCTTCACTGGTTTTCAGATATTGCCCCAGTGCTCTGTTTTTCGATGTTGACGCAGTCCTCTATACTTAGTAGTCCTCTCCCTCCTTCCTTTCGTGTTATGTATAGTATGTCCGTATTTGCTCTTGGGTGTAGTGCTTTGTGTATTGTCATATGTTTTCCTGGTTTTCTGATCTATGCTGCGGAGTTCTGCCTTCGTCCATTCCACTATTCCTGCGCTGTTCTTGATACTGGTACCGCCCCTGTGTTTATGGGCTTTGATCATATTTCCGGCGTTGAGTTTTGACTTGAGTATCGCCTTGAGTCTCTGCATATATTCTTTCCTGATCATTATTATTATTATTATTATTATTATTATTATTATTATTATTATTATTATTATTATTATTATTATTAATCAGGCAAAAACCCTATTCATTTGAAGCAAGCACACAGTGGCCACTGACTTGAAATTCTAGCTTCCAAACAATATGGTGTTCATTTGAGAGAAGTAACAGAAGGCAAAAGGATATACAGAGAGAAGAGATCAGTTATGAGGAAAGAAAATTAATAAATGGACGCATTAATATACAAAAACGTAATAAAATTATTAAAATAGAGGAATTGTTGTAAGGCGTTTCCCTTTATCGGAATGTCATAAATGACCGGATGACTGTCAGCGCAGTGGGCGCGATGATGGCAATTAACTGATATTTACAACTTCTTCATCTTTGTCCATATTCTTTAAAAATCCGACTCTCTAAGAATATAATAACTCGTTTCATTTCCGATTTCGAGTTGAGAATTATTATAAGATAAATTTGACCATAAAATACTCTTCTTAACCTTTGCCATCCATTTGTAAATGTTTTAATTCTCGAAATCGTTTTCTTTTTAAGATGATGACAGCAAAATACTCATTCGCAGAATTATATTCTTTTCCAAATAAGGGCAATTATCGTACGAAACTATTACATTGGATCTATTTCTGTGTCCTGGGCTGTTTAAAGATACAATAATCTTATTGATATACGATCAATAATATTTACTGATATAAAATTTAAACCACCCAACAAAGCCAATAACATTTACTGATATGAAATTTAAACCACCCAACAAAGTTAAAAAAGAACTCCAGTAATAGCTATCAGTCACCGAAACAGACATTGTTAACGAAAAAAGGCTCTCTAAAGATTCGTGATCAATATGAAATTCGTACTAACTATACATATATATATATATATATATATATATATATATATATATATATATATATATATATAATAGATATATATATATATATATATGTTATATATATATATATATATATGTATGTGTGTGTGTTAGAACGTAAAACACCTTCTTCAGAAAGGAAAATATCATGGCTTCAAAACGACTCCAGAACATTTTACGTAGAATACGTTACAACCTCAAGATCATATCTGGAGGACACAAGCAGGACGCATTTACACTTTGGGGCGATTTTCCAATATCCTTTAACGTTCGCATAAAATTTGACTCCAGTGACATTTTCAGCTGCTCTAGCTGGTTTACAATGAGTAGGGCATTATGTCTTGCCGCAAAGAGGTCTCCTTCGTCTTAGCTACAACTAGAAAGTGGAGTAGCTTGCCTCGTGTAGTTGTGAAATCTTCTGGTCTCCCACGATTCAAACGAAAAAGAAGTTCCTTCCTGCCCTCTACTGCAGTCTCCTGAATTTCAGGTGTATCAGTTTTGTTTCCCTTTTCCCTATATTTAGTCATCTCGTCTTCCTGTAACTAGATTTTTTTTCTGTATTTTAATAAATAACTTATATTCCATTCTATTCGTGTATTAATTTCCTAATTGATTTTATTCTCTTCTAATTAATTGATCTCCTCTTTCTGTATTTTCTATTACTTTCTGTTATTTCTTTCAAATGAACACCATATTGTTGGGCAGTTTGAATTTCAAGGCAATAGTGGGCTTGTACCACATGAACACGTGTTTTATCTGGCTGAATAATAATAATAATAAAATAATAATAATAATAATAATAATAATAATAATAATAATAATAATAATAAAAATAATAATAATAATAATACAATAGCTGTTTCAACGGCATTTAATTTATTTAGAATCTTCTCAATTCTTCTTATTATCTTTTTCTCGTCAGCATTTAGCTGGTGTATTAAGTTTCCTAAAGACATGTAAAGATTTTCAATTGTCTTGGGTTTATTCCTCTAACCGTGCAGGGGTCTCCAAACTTTTCAATGTAAGGGCCACATTATATATTTCCCACATTTATGCGGGCCAAAGGAAAAAAAAAGAAAAAAAAAACAAATCATTGCCAGTAATTTAATTTCCTTAAATATTAAGAGTATAAACATGGAAAAATTAAAACTTATCTTGTTGGAAAAAATCAGGGTAAACTAAATAGATTCCTGTGACGAATGATACTGACGTTTTGACTTCAAAATTTCATTGAAATCAGGTCCCAGATTGGATGAGGCAATTGTAAGAATTGATTTCAAATGATCATCAGACAAATTTGCTCGATAGTTAGATTTCACATACTTCCTTTTGGAAAATGTTTGTTCACACAAGTATGTTGTACCAAAAATGGACACAAAACTACAAGCAAACTTTATCAAATTTGGAAACTGATCTGGCTGAAGCATTTACAAAACTCAATCAGATTTCCTTATCTTTCAGTCTGTCATCTGCCTGGAGATCAATAATTTCCATTTGAAATTGAGTTGGAAGATTTTTAGCATTGAATAATTCAGCGATGCCAGTCGTGCGATAATTATTTTTTCAAGGCCACCACACAGGAATTTGTTTGGCGGGCTGGATGAAATTATGTGGCGGGCCGGATGTGGCCCGCGGGCCATAGTTTGGAGAGCCCTAACGTGTCGACAGCGCACAGGCAGTCATCTATTAAGAGTATACAGTAAAGTTGGTTGGGGTACCCACCTCTTGGGCGGCAGGTACTACTGCAGGCTGTCCAGATGACACATCTTACGCTCGTTCTCTCCCGCTTTCTCTCTCTGCTTCTTCCTCTCTTTCTCTCTCTCTTACTTTCTTTCTTTCTCCCTCTGCAAATTCCTCTCTCTCTCTCTCTCTCTCTCTTTCTCGTTCGCTCCTTCTCCCTCTCTCTCTTTCTCTCTCTGCTTGTTCCTCTCTCTCTCTCTCTCTCTCTTTTTCGTTCGCTCCTTCCCACTCTCTCTCTTTCTCTCTCTGAATGAAAAAAAGGAAATTTGCAACATACTGGCAGAACGATATAAGAGAGAATTCACCCCTAGAATAGATAATGAAGATAATGATATAGAAGTAAGGGATGAAAATAGTGAATATTTAGCTGACATAGATATTAATGAAGCCGATATTGTGCAGGCTATTAATGAAATTAAAAATGGAGCTGCTGCAGGGCCAGATGGAATTCCTGCTATTTTGTTAAAGAAAGTAGTTCATTCTATCGCAAAGCCACTTGCAATATTATTAAGACAAAGTGTAGATACAGGCAAGATATATGATGAGCACAAATTAGCATATATTACCCCTACTTTCAAAAGTGGATCAAGACTAGAGGCAAGTAATTATAGGCCTGTGAGTCTAACATCACATATTATGAAAGTGTAGAAAGGGTAATGAAGAAAAATATTATGAAACATTTAATAAAAAAAATAATTTGTTTAATAAAGGACAACATGGTTTCGTACCCGGAAAAAGTACACAAACCCAACTGTTAGTCCACGTGAGAACATATTCAAAAATATGAAAAGCGGAAATGAAACAGATGTGGTTTATTTAGACTTTGCAAAAGCTTTTGATAAAGTAGACCATAATATATTAGCGAAGAAAATTAGAAAACACAATATCGTGGATAAAGTAGGAAAATGGTTAGTTAAAAGAATTTTTACACAACAGAAAACAGATAGTTATTGCAAACGACCGAGAAAAAATCGATGAAGCCAAGGTAATATCCGGTGTGCCGCAAGGTACGGTGTTAGCTGCAATACTGTTTGTTATTATGATTGAAGACTAGACAATAAGTTAAAGATTCGGTAGTGAGTAGTTTCGCAGATGACACAAGAATAAGTAGAGAAATTACTTGTGATGAAGATAGGAACGCTCTACAAAGAGACCTTAACAAAGTATATGATGGGCAGAGGTAAATAGGATGGTATTTAACTCTGATAAATTTGAATCAATAAATTATGGAGACAGAGAAAGAAAGCTATATGCATATAAGGGACCTAATAATGAGACCATCACAAATAAGGAAGCAGTTAAAGGCCTTGGTGTGATGATGAATAGGAACATGTTATGCAATGATCAAATAGCAACTCTGTTGGCAAAATGTAAAGCAAAAATGGAATGTTGTTACGCACTTCAAAACAAGAAAAGCTGAACACATGATTATGCTTATAAAACATATGTTCGTAGTCCACTTGAATATTGCAATATGATATGGTACCCACACTATCAAAAGGATATTGCACAAATAGAGAGTGTACAAAGGTCCTTTACAGCTAGAATAGAAGAAGTTAAGGACCTAGACTACTGGGAAAGACTACAATTCTTAAAATTATATAGTCTAGAAAGGAGAAGAGAACGCTACATGATAATTCAGGGCATGGAAAACACAAGATAGAAGGAATAGCAGAAAAATATCATGGAACTAAAAATATCAGAAAGAGCAAGCAGAGGTAGATTAATAGTGCCCAAAACTATACCAGGAAAAATAAGGAAAGCACACAGGACATTAATCCACTACGCACCAGCATCGATAATGCAGCGTCTATTCAATGCGTTGCCAGCTCATCTGAGGAATATATCAGGAGTGAGCGTAGATGTGTTTAAGAATAAGCTCGACAAATATCTAAACTGGCATCCCAGACCATCCAAGATTGGAAGATGCAAAATATATACCGGAAGATGTACTAGCAACTCTCTGGTAGACATTAGAGGTGCTCACACTGAGGGACCTGGGGCAACCCGAACAAGATGTAAGGTCTGTAAGGTAAAGGTTTGTTTCCTCTCTCTCTCTCTCTTTCCCTTCTCTCTCTGCTTGTTCCTCTCTCTCTCTCTCTCTCTCTCTCTCTCTCTCTCTCTCTCTCTCTCTCTGTCTCTTCCCCCTCGATCTCTCCTCTCTCTCTCGTGGCGGTATACGGAGTCGGTTAGTTTCTTATGCTATTTCTTCTTATGATGGTAGGAAGAAATTCTGTTTCTTTTACCGTGTTGATAGTCGGTTTTTTCTCTAATACGTGTACGTAGGCGTTTCCGGTCCGGTGCATGGTCAATAATTTCTATGTTCGTTATAAGTTCAGCTCTTTCTGGTCTCCTGTTATGTTTTTCCCTGTAGTGACTGTAAATGGCCCCTTCTTGAAGGTGGCAGGAGAGACGCTTGGAGAGTCTGGTGGTGGTCATCCCGATATAAGAATGGTGGCATCCATCCACCGAGCATGTGAATTCGTAGATGACACTCCTTCTCTTCAAAGACGTTTCTGGGGGCGCCGGGTTGTTTTTAAGAAGCATCTGGCTGGTTTTAATGTTTTTGTAATAAATTATGAGGCTAATTTTATCACTTTCTGTAGTGGGGGAGACATTTTCACTGATTATTTTCCTTATAGCCTTTTCGTCTTCCAAATATTTGTGGTGCATATAATTTTTATAAAATATTTTTATAGCTCCACTTTGGTCGTTAGTTTTGGTCGTTCTTTCCTGGTGCCATTTATTTATGGAGTCCCTCGTTTGGCGTTCGACCATGCGATTTGAAAAGTTATTGTTGATGAGGACTTGTGTAGACCTTTCGATCTCCCTGGCGGTTTCTCTCCATGGGGAACAGTGTGGAAGGGCGCGGCGGACGAAGGCATCTACCACCGATCTTTTATACCTGTCTGGGCACTCGCTGGACCCATTAAGGCATAGACCCGGGTTTGTGGGTTTCTTGTAAACCGTGGTGGTGTATCCCGTAGGGGTCTGCTGTATCCGAACGTCCAGGAAGGGTAGGGCACCGTCAACGCTACGTTCACACGTGAAGTGGAGGACAGAAGCGCTATCCTTACCAGGGGATTGAAAGAAACTGCTAAAAACTTGAAAGCAAACCAAGAAATAACAATAAGAAGGGCAGACATAGCTGCTGCCCTAGTGCTCATCAAGACTTCTGAATATCAAGAGAAACTGGGCCAAATACTGGCTGATCAATCCAAATTCAGAAAAATTAACAAGAACCCCATCGAAGACATCCGAAGAGACATTAATAGGACGGTCGAAAGAATCCATGCCGCTAGGAATGCTCCCAGGCTTCCCCTTACCCAGGGTGACTTTAATCCAGGGTATATTTACGGCACCGTAAAAACCCACAAGCCTGGTAATCCTCTCCGCCCTATTATAAGCCAAATCCCAACCCCAACTTACAAAATCGTGAAGAGACTCGATGAACTCCTCACGCCATATATCCCTGACAGGTATTGTCTACAGTCGTCTACTGACTTTTTACGTAAACTCCGAGACTCTCCGTCTACAGGTATCATCGCCTCTCTTGACGTCGAGAGCCTCTTCACGAACGTTCCAGTCGACGAGACGATTGAACACATCCTCGATAGAGTATATATATGTGAGGACACACAGGCTTTGAACATCCCCGAGGAAGCCCTAAATGCCCTTCTTGTAATATGCACTAAGAAGGCATCATTCACAACCCACAGAGGACATCTTTATTGCCAGATTGACGGCGTGGCAATGGGATCCCCATTAGGGGTTCTATTTGCCAACTTCTACATGTGTCGTCGAAGTAAGGGTTTTCAGTAAGATCCCCTGCCCTCCCTAATACTACCGCTACATAGACGACACCTTCATAAGAGTTGACAGAGAATAGGACCTTGAAAGACTTTCGAAGAATGCTCCGTCCTCCACTTCACGTGTGAACGCAGCATTGACGGTGCCCTACCCTTCCTGGACGTTCGGATACAGCAGACCCCTACGGGATACACCACCACGGTTTAAAAGAAACCCACAAACCCGGGTCTATGCCTTAATGGGTTCAGCGAGTGCCCAGACAGGCATAAAAGATCGGTAGTAGATGCCTTCGTCCGCCGCGCCCTTCCACACTGTTCCACATGGAGAGAAACCACCAGGGAGATCGAAAGGTCTACACAAGTCCTCATCAACAATAACTTTTCAAATCGCATGGTCGAACGCCAAACGAGGGACTCCATAAATAAATGGCACCAGGAAAGAACGACCAAAACTAACGACCAAAGTGGAGCTATAAAAATATTTTATAAAAATTATATGCACCACAAATATTTGGAAGACGAAAAGGCTATAAGGAAAATAATCAGTGAAAATGTCTCCCCCACTACAGAAAGTGATAAAATTAGCCTCATAATTTATTACAAAAACATTAAAACCAGCCAGATGCTTCTTAAAAACAACCCGGCGCCCCCAGAAACGTCTTTGAAGAGAAGGAGTGTCATCTACGAATTCACATGCTCGGTGGATGGATGCCACCATTCTTATATCGGGATGACCACCACCAGACTCTCCAAGCGTCTCTCCTGCCACCTTCAAGAAGGGGCCATTTACAGTCACTACAGGGAAAAACATAACAGGAGACCAGAAAGAGCTGAACTTATAACGAACATAGAAATTATTGACCATGCACCTGACCGGAAACGCCTACGATATCTTGAAGCATTACACATATTAGAGAAAAAACCGTCTATTAACACGGTAAAAGAAACAGAATTTCTTCTTACCATCATAAGAAGAAATAGCACAAGAAACCAACCGACTCCGTATACCGTCACGAGAGAGAGGAGAGAGAGAGAGAGAGAGAGAGAGAGAGAGGAACAAGCAGAGAGAAAGAGAGAGAGTGAGAAGGAGCGAACGAGAAAGAGAGAGAAGAATGTGCAGAGAGATAAAGAAAGAAAATAAGAGAGAGAGAGAAAGCGGGAGAGAACGAGCGGAAGATCTGTCATCTGGACAGCCTGCAGTAGTACCTGCCGCCCAAGAGGTGGGTACCCCAACCAACACCCAACCCACGCTAATAACTCCGGCCAGACCACGCATATCTAAAACGCTCAGAGAGGACATTTCGTTTACCATCCAACGACAATTAAAATCCTGCTCACCGACCCGCCCACCGATTGTACACGACCTTGCATGCTATAAATACTTGTAAAACGTATCTTAATTCACTTTACTGTATACTCTCATAGATGACTGCCTGTGCGCTGTCGACACGTTAGAGGATAAACCTAAGACAAATGAAAATCTTTACATGTCCTTAGGAAAAACTTATTAATACACCAGCTACATGCTGACGAGAAAAAGATAATAAGAAGAATTGAGAAGATTCTATATAAATTAAATGCCGTTGAAACAGCTATTGTATTCAATGCTACTGCCCTCAGAGAAGGCCTCCTTCCTAATAATAATAATAATAATAATAATAATAATAATAATAATAATAATAATAATAATAATAATAATAAAATCTCTGAAGGCTAATTTATTACCCTTTGCTAACCCTATACGGTTTCCAGTTTCATGACTGTCAACTAAGGTTTTAAGCTGTAGATTTCTTGAAAGAAACAAACAAAGCCTAGCTAAGAAGGTTCACTTTTAGAGGAATTCCAGCATCCAGATGAAGGCTCCAGAGCCTGGCAAAGGTGAAAATCTTTCAGAGATGACATTTACGCAATTGCTGCCTCTTGGTAAATGAAGCCAAGTCGGGATCAAAATTAGCTGATTTTTTTTTTAAATGTCCCAATAACCAGACAAACGAGTTACCAGTTTTCAGAACAGTTCAGTCCAGTCAGCAACAAATTTAAGAATGACGAGAACATGACTATGAAACTCAGTTCATTCACTTACATACTTTGCACTTCGATTCACTTTACACAGATTCTAAGGTGACATCTGTTAAATTCGCAACCGTGTCAACCTAGCTCCCTGCGCACTTGGATACAACACACTTGAATGCTTCTTAAAACGACTCCTGACACCGAATCAATAATTTAAGTCTTACATTTACTGAGCCCAACTTCGTAGTCCTAATTTCATCCAAAAATCCGTCACGAAGTAGCAGCAGAAATGGCGATATTTATATTCCCTTTCATGTCTTAATGATCAATTAAAGTGTCTCCCTCATCACGCCTTCTCACACTGTTAGCGCACTGCGGCCTGTCTGACTTTCATATTGCGGTTTATATTTATTTCTTTACATCTTTCGTAAAAACGAACCACGCGTCACACGGCATTATTTACGGTTTCCGGGTTCCGAAACGAGGTGTAACCAGCAGTAGGCGAATTCAGCGAGGGATTAACGCCATAATAAAATCAATAAAAGCTTTATCAGTCAAAAAATTGCTTCCAGTCACGTCACCTCTTCCACACATGGCTTTGTTTACCTCCGGTCACGTTATCCTTTGCTTCGACGTCTGTGTTTTGACCTCTGGGCATGTTACATTTTGCTTTTCCTGATCCTTTACTTGAAGTCATATTGAATTTTTATTTCTTTTCACTCTGCAAAACTTCAGTTGAGAACACTTACGGACAAAGTCAATAGGCTGTAAACCCATGGGGACTCCAAAGAGAAATCAGCCAGCAGAGAGGAATTTGAGGAATGGATGATAAATAAAGATGGAGGGCTAGAAAATAAAACCGATACACCTGAAATTCAGGAGACCTCACCAGCAGACACCAGGAATGGATTCGCTCCTTCCTTAAATATTTGCAGGTCTGGAGATTCCACGACTGTACTAGGCAAAATATTACAATTTTTAGTGCCTTGCTCATTCTCATTTCTTGCTATGTTATCTCCTCTGGTATCTGTTTATTTCTAAAAATGTTACCCTCTCCAATTCTCAAGGTCATGTTATATTTTATACAATTTTGTCTCCCCAGTCATGTTTCTCTCTCACACCTATGTATGTTTACCTCCAGTCCTCTTAAGATCAGTCGCTTTTCCCTGCAGTCATTTTCATTCTCCAATACGTCCCCCTTGTCTTCTCGTTTACCTTTATAGTTGTGTTGTCTGCCATCTCTATCACATTTCTTGGCTTACAACCACATTGAATATAGAGCTGAATATAGAATTGAGGCCCAAGGCCAAGCACTGGGACCAATGAGGTCATTCAGCGCTGAAATGAAAATTGACAGTAAAAGGTTTGAAAGGTGTAACAGGAGGAAAACCTCAAAGCAGTTGCACTATGAATCAAGTATATGGAGAGGGGGGGAAAGTAAAATGAACAAAGAGAATATGAAAGGAGGTACAGTAAAAAGAGCGAAAGTGGTTGCAGCTAAGGGCCAAGGGCACGCTGCAAAGAACCTTAAGTAATGCCTACAGTGCACCACATGAGGTCCACGGACAGCACTACCCCCCTACGGAGTACAACCACGTTATCTTCTTTCATGTTTTTCTAACCTTATCTCCAGTTACGTTTCTCTGCCCTACCCTGTTTACAACAATGTCCTGACCAGCACAATAATGAGGTTATCTTTATTATCATTGGAAATGCTTTTATTTGATCTCATGTTTTTATATCTAAAACAATTTTTTTACAGGTCTAAAATAAGAGGCAAAGGGACATTTCAGCATTCCGGTACCGTCATCTAACGTTTAAAATGATAATTCTTATTTTACGATTGAAATAAGTACTGTATTTCGCATGTCAACTAAAAAAAAAAAAACTCGAGAGTTTAAAACATTTGTAGTTGGTTATGTCGCACTTAAAATGAAGTCAATAATAAGACGTTATTGTTTATATTTCATCTGTAAAATACAATGAAATCTGTTGACATGTGTTACTCTCTCTTTCTTTTGTATGTGACTAAATTAGAGAAAAACTGTCGCAAGCTAAAAAAAAAAAAAGTTATTGACTACACGAAGACATATCAATGAAAATGCACGAATTAGCAAACAATATTCTTTACCGTGACCCAAGATATACAACAGTCAAGTCCGCTTCATAAACTACTACAATATAAGGAAGTGAACTGTTCAAACTGCTCAAGATAATTTCGTTTTTATTACCATTCTTCAGACAAGCCTGAAAGAGAGAGAGCGAGAGAGAGAGAGAGAGAGAGGTAGGGAATGAGTGGGCTATAGAACTATTTGTTAATTAATAATAATATAATAATAATAATAAAATAATAATAATAATAATAATAATAATAATAATAATAATAATAATAATAATAATAATAATAATAACCAATATCATACGTGTCCGATTTCACGGCATTTAATGGAGTGACAGAAAACATGAGGAAACCACTCGAAAGAACTTGTTAGGACCTCAGACACACCGTCACCCGACCCCACCCTAAAATTGAGGGTCCTAAATAGCCTGGGGTTGTCCCCCAAGGCGAGCATAAACGGCCCTAAATGGGTTCTACCAACTCACCTGTACGGGACACTGGGGCCTTCTTGGATTTAAATGCAGTAAGGAGAGTTGGCGTGTGAATTGGATGTTTGGTGAGAGCAAAATCATAGAAATATGTAAATGAGAAAAGCGACATCTCTCTCTCTCTCTCTCTCTCTCTCTCTCTCTCTCTCTCTCTCTCTCTCTCTTTTATATATATATATATATATATATATATATATATATATATATATATATATACACTATGTGTGTGTGTGTGTGTGTGTGGGTATGTAAATGAGAAAAGCGACCGCTCTCTCTCTCTCTCTCTCTCTCTCTCTCTATATATATATACATACACACATATATATATATATATATCTATATATATATATATATATATAATATATATATATATATATATATATATGTATATATATGTACGAGAGAGAGAGAGAATTTTCGATCTTCTCATTTACATATGTCAATGGCTACATATCTAATAATATATATATTTACAAATGTGCATATGAGAGAGAGAGAGAGAGAGAGAGAGCACCAACACATACTGTAATATCTACAACACAAACGCAGCAAGCCTCAAAACCGAAAACCGTCCAGAGACAGAAACACAAACACACACAAACAAATTCACCTCTGTCACTTCACCACCACCACAGCCCTTCTAACCGGAGAGGGATTCTGTAACCGGGAGAAACTGAATAAGATTTGCTCTCCCCGAATCAAGTTGGACATTTCTCATTTCACCCCCTGACCTCCGACGCTGCGGGGTCTTATTGCGTGGAAATCCCGGGGTCCAGTTTCGTGACTTCATACATACCCAGCGGATGTATCCATGAACATTGATATTTCTCGGTATAAAATTTAGTGTTTATACATGCATATGTATATGTATGTATGCATACACATGTACATATATGTATATATACAATTTATATATGTATATATTTAATATATATAATTTGTTTGAGTCATATATATATATATATATATATATGTGTGTGTGGTGTGTGTGTGTGCGCGTGTGTGTATGTGTGTGTATATATATATATATATATATATATATATATATATATTATATATATATATATATATATATATAATAAAAGGAAACCCATAAAAAAACACAAAAACCAAAATATAGAAAGTAAGTACTATATTTAACTGACTGCTGTCTCTCTCTTCCGGTAGGAAATGAATGAGAAAAGTTACAGAAAAGGCACTATTTATACCAAGAGATCCATCCCCAGGCAGCCGTTTTACTAAGTCAGCTCTGCTGATAACTCCTCTTTAATCTTCTTCAGCATTGGTTGAGGGAAGATTTTATCTATCTATGATATCTGGATCCCAGGCGCCCTTTGAGATGTTCATTACCTGTCTTTGTTTAATCAAGGCTGACTCTATCATCTGGCTTTTGTACTGACATTTTCTGCTATAAATTATATGTGACAAATTTCAGTTTAGTCTGTGGTTATGGTTATTTATATGGTTAAAAATGGCTGAGCTCTGTTGTCCATACCTAACTGACTGTTTATGTTGTCTTAATCTCTGGGGAAGTGATTTTCCTGTAAAACTGATGGAAGATTGGTCACAGTCCAGGCATGGGACTTCATATACTCCTGTGTCCAACAAATGGTAATCCCCAAAAACACAGAAGTATAAGAAATCCCATGCCTGGACTGTGACCAACCTTACATCTGTTTTACAGGAAAATCACTTCCCCAGAAATTAATACAATATAAATGGTCAGTTAGATATGGGCAACAGAGCTCAGCCATTTTTAACCATATAAATAACCATAACCACAGACTGAACTGGAATTTGTCACATATAATTCATAGCAGCAAATGTCAGTACAAAAGCCAGTTGATGGAGTCAGCCTTGACTAAATAAAGACAGGTAATGAACATCTCAAAGGGTGCCTGGGATCCAGATATAATAGATAAAGATGAATTATCACCGGGGATGATTTTGTTAAATGGCTACCTGTGTATGGATCTCTTGGTATAAATATACCTCCTTTTCTGTAACTTTTCTCATCCATTACGTACCTGAAGAGAGAGACAGCAGTCTCTGAAATATAGTACTAACTTTCTATATTTTGGCATTTTACAGGCTGCTTTTATTAGATAGAATTATGTTGTAACAACTATATCCACGTTCTCGTGTGTTCATACCAATATATAAAATATATATATACATCTGTTTTTACTTAAATTGTCTAGACAGTATTGTTCAGAAAAGCTTCATTCTCTCTCTCTCTCTCTCTCTCTCTCTCTCTCTCTCTCTCTCTCTCTCTTTCTTACAGACGGAAATGGTGTTATTGGATGAAGGAGCGGGGGTGGAAGCTGGTTTCCTTGTATAGACTGGAATCTGGTTTTCTCCATTCATTCACTAAAAGGGCTTTCAGCGCCACCTAACGCTTCCTGGGTGAAGGTGAAACCACCTTGGACCAGATAGATAGATATGGTACGGGTACAATAAAGGTAAAACCAGAAGGTGGGGAAAAGGGAAAACAAGATTACAAAGAAGAATAAAAAAGACAGACAGATAAACAGAAAGATATACAGATAGACAGGCAGCGAAACAGACATAGATAGATAAATAAATAGGCAGAGAAACTGACATAGATAGATAGATAGATAAATAGGAAGAGAAAATGACACAGATAGATAGATAGATAAATAGGCAGAGAAACAGACACAGGTGATAGATAAATAGGCAGAGAAACTAACATAAATAGATAGATAAATAGGCACAGAAACAGACATAGATAGATAAATAAATAGGCATAGAAACTGACATAGGTAGATATATAAATAGGCAGAGAAACAGACATAGATAAATAAATAAGCAGATAAACTGACATAGATAAACGGATAAATAGGCAGAGAAACAGACACAGGTAGATAGATAAATAAGCAGAGAGATAGACAGACAGATAGATAGAGACGTATAAATACGAACATAATTAGAACAAAAATTAGTGATATAAAATACACTCAAGTCGGTACACATACGTAATCATACAAAACACTCCTGATTAGTTAACCTGGCATACACCTCCTCACAATACAGAAAAACAAACAAACAGGATAACACATAAGTCTTCCATAGCGTTCCAATCACTAACTCTATATCATTTACATTCACCATTTTACTAGATACAAAGTCAGAACGGGATATAAAAGCCTTGACAGTCAGCTTAAATCATGGTATAATATAAAATACTATCTCCTGAACGCGACCATTTATGTCCAATGAACGCCACCTTTACCTCAACTTCCTCAAAATGTGATAAAACATAAACCTACAACGTAGATAACTTGAACAAAACGCTTATTATTATTATTATTATTATTATTATTATTATTATTATATTATTATTATTATTATTATTATTAAACAAGTCTCCAGGTCAACTGACTGCAAATCCAAGCTTCCAAAGAAAATTTTGTTTGTTTGTTTGTTTCTTTGCATGGCGATTATCTTACGTTGCATGGAACCAGTGGTTATTCAGCAACGGGACCAACGGCTTTACGTGACTTCTGAACCACGTCGAGAGTGAACATCTATCACCAGAAATACACATCTCTAACACCTCAGTGGAATGCCCGAGAATCGAACTCGCTGCACCGAGGTGGCAGGCCAAGACCATACCGATCACGCCACTGAGGCGTCTCCAAAGAAAATGGCGTTCATTTAAAAGAAGTGACAGAAGATAGTAGTGGGAAATGCAGAGAGAAGAGATTGCTTATTAAACATAAAAGATAAATTGATAAATGATAAAACAATGAATAAATCTATAAAAAAAAAATCACTGAAATACAAAGGGAACAAAATCGGAACAAGCCTTTTCAGCAATAACGAATCTCAAAGGATTAATGTGAAATAACTTACAAATAGATAGGCAATAAAAATTGCTTACGTTGATTACAAGGAAATCACACCAAATTACAAAGGAAAAAAATCCGTGGTCCATTTATTTTCTGAGTAACGATAAAAACAAAGCACAGACAATAAACATTTCGGATTAAAATATATTTCTTACGCGAGGAGAAATCACCGTTATATTTTCACAGAATTTCATCGATAGAAACAATATAATAAGAATAAAACTAATATTCGGTTATCAAAAATACATGTAGTACCCAATCTCCAGTAAATTGCCTAACTTAGAGAACGTCTTGTGGACCACCTTTGTCACCTAAACCACCGGTAGTCCATAAACCATCAACTGAGAAACACAGATAGAAACAAAATGTCATTTAAAATAAACCACATTCTTCACCACGGTCCAAGGGAGTCGACAGATTATGGAGGTTATGAAACAACACAAAAGACAGATTATGGAGGTTATGAAACAACACAAAAGACAGATTATGAAGGTTATGAAACAACACAAAAGACAGATTATGGAGGCTATGAAACAACACAAAAGACAGATTATGGAGGTTATGAAACAACATATAAAAGACAGATTATGGAGGTTATGAAACAACACAAAAAACAGATTATGGAGGTTATGAAACAACATATAAAAGACAGATTATGGAGGTTATGAAACAACACAAAAGACAGATTATGGAGGTTATGAAACAACACAAAAGACAGATTATGGAGGTTATGAAACAACACAAAAGACAGATTATGGAGGTTATGAAACAACATATAAAAGACAGATTATGGAGGTTATGAAAAGACATATAAAAAAAAATACTCACTTTGTGGACATGACCTGCCAATATTTCCCTGCGTCACTTCCGGAATCTGGAAAGAGGGGATAAAAGAAAACTTTTTTTTATTTATCTATTATTCATGTATTTATTATTTATTCATTTATCTATTTATCTAATATTTGTTCACTTATTATTTATTTACTATTTCCTATTTTTATTTTTTCATTTATTTTATTTACTTATTTACTTATTTACTGTATCTATCTATCTTCCTATCTATTCATTTATTCATTTATTTATCTACAGTATTTACTTACTTATTATTCATTTATTATTTATCTATTTATTCTTTATTTATGTATCTATTTATCTAATATTTGTTTTTTTATTACTTATTATTTATTTATTATTTTTATTTTTTATTTATTTTATTTACTTATTCACTGTATCTATCTATCTTTCTATTCATTTCTTCATTTATTTATCTAATATTTGTTTATTTATTACTTATCTATTTATTATTCATTTCTTATTTTTTCCTTATAATATTTGTTTATTTATTACTTATTTATTATTCATTTATTTTTTTATCTATTTCTATGTACCTATTATTTATTGTATCTATCTATCTATTTATTCATTTATTTATGTAATTATTTGTTTATCTATTACTTATTTATTACTTATTTATTATTTTTATTTTGTATTTTATTTACTTATTTACTGTATTTATCTATCTTTCTATCTATTTATTCATTTATATATCTAATATTTGTTTATCTATACTTATTTATTACTTATTTATTTTTTCTATTTACCTATTTACTTATTTACTGTATCTATCTATCTTTCTAACTCTTTATTCATTTATTTATCTATTCATTCTTGTACAAATA
>NC_087207.1:55201480-55208980 GCF_015104395.2 Macrobrachium nipponense
TCTGACCTCATGTGCTTTGACTCTTAGAAGCCTTAAATGTTCCTCTTCACAGGAAGCATGCGCTTCTTTGATAACGTCTTTAATAAAATACGCTTGAGCATTCTTAGAAATCATCCTCTTAGGATTTCTTACGGCTATCTACATTTCCACCAAGTAGCTTCTTCCTCTCTAGGTAGAACTTGAGGATCCTGACTGGGCACAATGTCCTCTCTAAGTCTCTCCCTACCAAAGAGGACAGTCCCTTAATCTCAAAGTCCTTGGCCATGGTTTAGAAGGATTTTCGTTCTTTGCTAAAAACAGGGGATTAAAGGAGCATACTGCAGAATCTTCCTTAAAGCCCCACAGTTCCTTCTAAAGCCTGAAGTTCACTAACTCTCTTAGCAGAGGCTAGTGCAAAGAGAAAGAGAGACTTTCTAGTCAAGTCTCTGAATGAGGAATTTTGAGGAGGTTCGAATTTCTCGGACATTAAATATCTAAGGACCACATCCAGGTTCCAACTAGGTGGTCTTATAGTCTTGGCCTTCGAGGTTTCAAAGGACCTTAACAAGTCATGCAGATCCTTGTCTTCCGAGATATTAAGGCCTCTATGTCTAAAAACAGATGAGAGCATGCTTTTATATCCCTTATTGTGGTAACGGCCAGATTGCATTTCTCCCTCAAATAAAGGAGAAAATCCGCTATTTCATTTACAGAGGTACTGGAAGAGGATACTTTCTGGGACTTGGCCCATCTTCGGAACACCTCCCACTTCGACTGGTACACGCGAAGAGTTGAAGGTCTTCTGGCTCTAGCAATTGCCTTTGCAGCCTTGCGTGAAAACCCCCTCGCTCTGACGAGTCCTTCGACAGTCTGAAGGCAGTCAGACTGAGAGCGGGGAGGTTTTTGTGGTATCTGTCGAAGTGGGGCTGTCTGAGAAGATCCTTCCGCAGTGGAAGGGCCCTCGGGAAATCTATCATCCATTCCAGTACCTCTGTGTACCATTCTTGGGCTGGCCAGAATGGGGGCGATGAGGGTCAGTTTGGTTCCCTCCGTCGAAACGAACTTCCTTACCACCTCTCCTATTATCTTGAAAGGAGGAAAAGCGTACCCGTCGATCCCTTCCAATCCAGAAGGAGACCGTCCACTGCAACTGCCTTTGGATCTGAAATCGGAGAGCAGTAGTTTCCCTCCAACCTCGCATTCCAATTCGTTGCGAACAGGTCGATATTGGGTCTCCCCCAGAGGTCCCAAATCTCGTCGCACACTCTGAATGCAGAGTCCATTCCGTAGAAAGGACCTGATCTCTTCTGCTCAGAAGATCTGCTCTCACGTTCTTCTCCCCTGGATGAACCTGGTTAGAAGAGTTATTCGCCGTTCCTCGGTCCAAAGAAGAAGCTCCTTTGCTTTCTCGAACAGGAGAAGGAGCGAGTCCCTCCCTGTTTCTTATATAGGCTAGAGCTGTCGTGTTGTCCGAATTCACTTGCAACACGGAACCCAATACTTGAGGTTCGAAGTGAACGAGAGCTAGATGGACTGCAGCCAGTTCCTTCTTGTTGATATGCCAGGACACCTGTTCCCCATTCCAGGTGCCTGACACTTCTCTCGAGCCTAGAGTCGCTCCCCATCCTTTTTCCGAGGCGTCTGTGAATAACACTAGTCGAGGGCTCGACAACTGAAGGGAGAGCCCTTGATTCAATCTTTTTGGCTCTAACCACCAACTGAGGTCCTTTTTTATGCTCTTCGAGAGCTGAAAGGAGTCCGAAAGCTCTTGGTGCTTCTGATCCCATTTCTCTCTGAGGAAGAATTGTAGGGGTCTTAAGTGTAGCCTCCCTAGAGAAACGAACTGTTCCAACGAGGAAAGGGTCCCCAGAAGACTCATCCATTCCCTCGCGGAACATTGTTCTTTCTCTAGGAAGGTCGTCACTTTCTGTAAACATCTCTCTTGTCGTTCCTTTGATGGATCACACGAAAAACCCCGAGAATCCATCAGAATCCCCAGATAGACAATGCTTTGCTGGGGATTCATCTAGGACTTCCCCGAGGTTTAGTAACAGTCCCAAGACTGAACTAGATCCAGTGTAATTTCAAGTCCTCCAGACAACGATCTTTTTGTTTGATTGGGTACCCTGATCAGCCAATCGTCGAGATACAACGAGATTCTTACTCCTTCGATATGATGCCAATGCGCGACATTCCTCATAAGACCCGTGAACACCTGAGGGGCCGTGGCAAGACCGAAGCATAGGGCTCGAAATTGAAAAACTTTGCCCTGTACCAATGATCTTAGGTACCTCCTGGACGAAGGATGGATAGGTACATGGAATAGGCATCCTGAAGGTCCAGGGACACCATCCAATCCCCTGGACGAAGCGCTGCAAGAACGGAGGAAGTCGTCTCCATCGTGAACTTCGTTTTTACAACGAAGCAATTCAGGGCACTTACGTCCAGGACTGGTCTCCACTGGTCCTGATGCTTTTGGTACAAGAAAAGACGGTTGTAGAACCCTGGAGATTGAAGGTCTTGCACCCTTTCTATCGCCTCTTTGTCCATCATTTCTTCTACTAGTTGAAGCAGGGCCTGGTTCTTTAAAGAATCTCGGTATCTTGCTGTTAACTCCCTTGGAGTTGTTGTTAAGGGAGGCTTCTCCCTGAAGGGGATAAGGTATCCTCTCTCGAGGATAGAGAGGGACCAGTTGTCCCGCCCCCTCTCTGAGCCCAGACTTTTGCAAACTTCAGCAGTCTGGCTCCTACTGTAGTCTGGAGGACTACTTTTTCATTGTGGTTTAGGGAAGGGCTTACGTGCTGATCTTCCTCTCTTACCGTCCCCTACTCCTAAGAGAGGGTCTAGCCGTCGTTCTCCCTCGAAAGGGTTGCTGAAAAGCAGGCTTCCTCTCTTTTAGCCAAAGGTACTGCTGGTTTTTAGTCTTTTCGCCGACTGCGCAAGCAGATCCTGAGTAGCCTTTCCGGATAACGACTTAGATATATCTCTCACTGTCTCTTGTGGAAACAGGTGACTAGACAGGGGCGGAATCGATAAAGCAGAGAGGATCTCTGTAGAGGAGACACCGATTTCGTCAAAAAAGAACTGAAGACAGATCTCTTTTTAAGGACTGCCGATCCAAAGAGAGAAGCCACCTCCGTAGATCCATCATCAAGGCCTTATCCAGGCAAGAAAGTACACTTGTTAAAACTTCCATCGAAAACAAAGTCTGGATCCTGTGCTCTCTTAGCAAGAGCTCCCAAGGCCCAATCCTAAAAATAAAAATTAAAGACCTCAAGTGTGCGAAATAGACCCTTAAGTAAATGGTCCATTTCGCACATTCCCCATGAGGCCTTTGCCGAATGAAGAGCGCGTCTTCTAGACGCATCCACTAACGCTGAAAAATCAGCATCAGCTGAAGAAGGGAGGCCCAATCCCATTGGCTCTTTCGTGTCATACCAGACACCTGGCTTACCTGCCAACTTCGAAGGAGGGCAGGAAAAACCGTCTTGCCCTTCTTCTTTTTTTAGAGAGGAGCCAGTTCTCCAAGCTCTTGATGGCTTTCTTCATCGAAAGGGTCGGATTCTTATTTTCACGAACGAAGAGGACTTGGAAAGCTTAGTGCTTGAAAGCAGTGATCCCGGCGAAGGAGGATCTGCAGACGAAGAGAGTCACCGAACTCTTGAAGAAGCAGGGCTGCCAGTCTCTTGTAATCGGAGACGACCGCATCTACAGGAAGTTCCTCCTCAGATACCTCTTCAAAGGTAGCATTAGGAGAAGAATGCCTCTTCGGAGAAGGAGTCCTAGAAGGAGAAGCGCTCTTTTCCTTTGAAGGAAGTTGGTAGAGGCAGGAGGTTCTTGCTTGCTTGAGAGGGAAGAGCTCGCATCTTTACAGGTAACTCTATAAGGAGTAGGGCGAGAATCCCGTAACAGGCTCTTTTCAGGCTCTTGGCGCCTGTGAGGAGAGGCGCTAGCGTTCCATCGGTAGCGTCTATCAGGCGCTACACGCCTTGGGGTAGAAAAACGTCTGCTCTCATCCTGGCTCCTGCCCGGAGAGGGGTTTACTTCCTCCGAATGTTCTCGTAAGAAGGCAAACTCGTAACTCCTAAGGAAAGCCTAACAGGAGTAGAGCGTATAGAACCCATCCTGCTTTTCTTTTCAGGCTCCTGGCGTCTGCGAGGAGAGGCGCTAGCGTCCCGTTCTGGGCGTCTGGAAGGAGTAAAACGCCTGTTTGAAGAATACCTTCTAACATCACGATGGCGCCTGCTAGGAGAGGCGCTAAAATCTCTCCGAGAACGTCTGGGGGGGAAGACTTCTTCTTCTCTCTCTCTGCGTCCCCGTGAATAACGGAGATTATCTTGTTCCTTAAGATAGCAAGGAGAGGCGCTTGTATCTCTCAGACAACGCCTATAAGGAGAAGAACATTCTTTACTCCTAAGAAAGGGTCGACTATCCTTGTCAGGAGAGGGGCTTGCGCCCTTATTCCTTTTTTTTTTTTTTTTTCTTCGGGCGTCTAGAGGAATGTGGGATCCTACTAGACGAAGCTCTTCTGGTCGGAGTAGTAGATCGTTCCTGAAAGGGAGAGGCGTATCGTAACGGCCTTGTTGGGGAGTAGCGCCTTCCAGGAGAGAGGCGCCTACCAGACGTCCCGAACGCCGACTTGACGACCGTCTCTTAAGAGAGCTCTTTACTGGAAGAGAGACGTCCTTCCTGCGAGAAGGCTCCTTAGACAGCGAGCCTACTAACGAGGATAGCTGCTCCTGCAGTCCTACCAGAACTTCTTTGTAGAAGTACGAATTCCTTCCGGAGAAGAAACAGGAGACTTCATCGCTCTCTTCTTCTGAGCGGGAGAATACTCCGGAAAAGGCTCTGGACTGGAGTCTAATGCGTCTCCTGCAAGGCGGCCTTCCAGGCTCTCTTCAGAGGGTCGCGACTTAGAAGCGGAGCTCCATCCGCGTCTTGGAGAAGTAGAATCCGAGTCCGGACAAACACTTTCCTAAGGACGCTTTGTCTATAGCTGTCCAAGCAGCCTGGACGAGCTTACAGGGCCTGCGAAAGGGACGCCATGACCGTTGGGAATACTCTACATCCCCCTTGCGGCTTTCGACATTCCTCCTCCCTTGGTCATGGGAGTCTGAAAGAGGTCTAGGCCTAGGAGCAATGCGGAGTCGGTCAGACGCCCCCTCCACTACACTGGGACACTGTACACTTCACTGCACACTTCACTCTTACTTCCATTTCTCGTAATTGCCTTTGCAATTTACGGATCGACGCTTCCATTGCAGCTTTCTCCGATCGAGACGAATCTACGATTTCGCTGCGGGGGAAGGAGCTGAACTTGCGTTAGCAGAAGGAGAAATTACATTAGAAATAGAAAGATTGTCCTGATCCAAAGAGCAGGACCTACTTGAACTTTTAGCAGCTTTCCTAATTCTATCTTTCTCCAACTTATTTACATACGCAGTCAAACTCTTCCATTGAACTTCAGTCAAACTCAAACATTCGTCACATGTGTTACTAACTGAGCATTCATTCCCCCTACATTTAACACAAATAGTGTGAGGGTCCACCGCCGCTTTTCGTCAGTCTCGACCTTACATCCTCTCACCTTACATCCTTCTTTCACACAAACCCTAAAACGAGTTTCAGGCACAACATCAGCCATAATGAAAGAATCCTAAGCAAATCCAAATAACGGTCCAAATCAGCGTATACCAAAGCCAAAGAAAGAATACTTCACCAAACAATCCTTAGCAAAGCAAGCAGAAATTCCGTGCAGGAGGAACTAACAACGATGTTGTCAGCACCGCGACAGAAAAAATCTGGTCTGAAAACGGGAATTGGTTCCTATTCCCGCCACCCAGCGGCGGGAGAGGGTGATCACCTGACCTACCTGTAGCGTGTGCCGCGAGTTTTGAATTCTGGTCGGGACGTCAGAGACATAAGCTAAGTATATATCTGCCGGGGAAGTTGCATGTACAAAAATAAAAGTTACATAAACTGAAACAGCGGTCAAGGTGAAAGAAATAACATACAAGCATATGGTTGTATCAGAATAACTGCCCTAAAGGTGGTTTGCCAATCTTGTTTAACAACTTAGCTACATTAACTATATGCTTTGTCATAATTGCCTTACAGAAAAGGTCCAGTTTAAAATTACTCTTATATATATTCAAAGCGTCAACATTTTGGATTAAAATAGATTCTAAAAGTTTTCTTTTTTCAGTGTTATTAACAACCTTTATGTTTTTCATTTTGTCCAGGTTAACCATATGATTTTTACTTTGTCTACGTTGAAACAGGGCGTAGTTTTCATCACCTTTCCTTAATGAGTCCGATGTTGTCTTTTTCTTCTGTCAAAATCAATCGTCTCACCTATATATGTTTTATTACACTCTTGACAGGGAATTTCGTAAATGCATCCTTGTGTTTTGTCTACAATTTTAACATTATTTGTTAGGTACTTTTTAACAGTGTTTGTATTCTTATATACTGGGACAATGTTGCAAAATTTCAAATATTCGTTTAAAAGTCCAGGATTTGCTTTGGTTTGTGGTAAGACTAAAACACTATTATTATTACCTAGGAAGCTCCTTTTCTCCCTTGCCACATAATATATTCTACGTGCCTTAAAATGCGCCCTTTGAATAAAATTTGTATTGTAACCAAGTGCAGTGAAAACATTTTTGATATGATTGATTTCAGTATCTAAAAATTCAACATCACAAAGTTTATACGCTCTCAAGAATATATTAGAAATAACACCTATTTTGACATCGTCTGAATGGAAAGAAAAAGCATGGATATAGGACTCTGCATGGGTCGGTTTTCTATATACTGCATATTTAATCCTATTATCTTCTGAACGACATAGTAAAGTGTCTAAGAAAGGTAACCTGTTATTATTCTCATTTTCTACTTTAAATTTGGTACACTGGTGTAAATTATTCAGTTGAGTTAGTAAATCTTCAACATTAATAAAATCTGGAATCAAAGCAAAAATATCGTCAACGTAGCGAAACCAAACAACTGGAAAGTTAAAAATGGTGGGTAAAACTTCAGTTTCAAAACATTCCATAAACAATTTGCTAAAACGGGTGATAACGGCGAACCCATGGGCAAGCCGAAAATCTTTGAGTAAAATTTACTATTACTATATCCAAAGTGACACTGTTCAATACAAATATTTATCAGATCAATAAATACACTTTTTGGTACAGGTAGATTAATATTAAGACTATCAATTTTGCGTTCTAAAACCCGCATGCATTCATCTACAGGTACTTTGGTGAAAAGGGACTCCACGTCAGAACTAAACATCCTCTTTCCTTCTAACGACAGGTGTCGAGTCTTTTCAATAAAATCTGTAGTGTCCTTTAAGTGAGAGTTTGATATAGCACCCAAACACTTTGATAAATGCTTAGCTAACCAACAAGCCAGATTGTAGGTCACTGAATCAATTGTTGAGGTAATTGGCCGCATAGGGACTTCCGGTTTGTAAATCTTGGGCAGACCATACATCGAGGGAAGTGTCGGGAGGTA
>NC_087207.1:55213980-55216480 GCF_015104395.2 Macrobrachium nipponense
AGAGACACGCTACGGAATCCCCGGTTGCTGCTAGACTACCTTTTCTCGGAAGTGTTAGAGAGAGAGAGAGAGAGAGAGAGAGAGAGAGAGAGAGAGAGAGAGAGAGAGAGCTGTTGCAATCTTGCGTGGGACGGACAGATGTAGAAAAAATAATAGCAAGTTCGTATTTGCATCCGGAGGAGTTCTTAACTGTTGGTCGTGAGTCTAAGTTTGCGTTTTGATTCGTATTTGTTTCTTTTTTACCCATAGGGTTTTGTGAGATTGTTTTGTGTTTTTATTTGTTGTTGTTTTGAGTTTTTATTTGTTTTTGAAATAAGGTTGTTTTATTTCATTTCGTATAGAGTTGTTTGGCAAATTAGAAATAGAATTTTTTCTTGGTTCAAATGAAAGTATCTACGTTTTAGATAATAATAATAATAATAATAATAATAATAATAATAATAATAATAATAATAATAATAATAATAATAATAATAATAAGCTATGGGTTAAATAGCAAAACTCATCAATGATGGAAAGAAATGAAGGAATAAACGACAACGACGTAAATGGAACCTCTGGCAACAGAGAAGCTTTGTCCGGCAACCAGGTATTCAACCCAATTGAAGGGGAAGACGGTCAGGTACTTGGAGGTCGTCATCCAGCAACTGATCACCACAACGACAGTAATCAACAAGCCTGAGATTGGAGCTACAGAGGCAAAAAATGGAAGAAATGGACAAGAGAAGAAAATAAGGAAATATGGAGATGCTACATCAGAAGCACCCGACGGAGAGAGGATATAGAAGAAGATTGGTCAACATCTGGAATGAGAGGGTAATAACACCCCCCCGCCCCCCCAAACAGAGCAGAGGCTGGCAGACCAAGTAAGGAACATAAGGAAAAAGAACTGGCTCTCCCCAACAGAAAGAGAAGAACTGGAAAGGGAAATGTCACACGACAACGAATTACACGAAGACGAACTGAGAGACGATGCCACAGAGACGACAGGAGGATGAGGTATCAAACAACGACACACGAAGAAACACCGACGAAGTAACAGACAGGACGGATAAGGGTAGAAAAGATTAGACAATGGATGGAGCCAGATACAGAGAGAACAAAGATCCCCTACCATGAAAGCCTACAACACCAAGAAATTAAGGGAGAAAACAAGCCAGGTCAATGAAATAATGGGCATAATACACACCACCAGTATCACAGAAACAAATAACTTGACATATGCAGGAGCAAGATTAGTAGCAGAACTGATGGGGATTCGAACACAACACCACCAGCACAACCAACCCAACCAGAAACCAAACAGCAAGCTCCTTGGAAAGGCGCCTGGAAAAGCAAATCATGGTGATGAGATCTGACTGAGTAAACTGAAAGAGATGGCAGAAAAAGGCTAAGAAGCAAGAAATCAAGGGAGGAACTCAACGAGAAATACAAAGTACAAGAGAGGGGACTAAACAACACAATAGAAGATGTAAAACAGAGGCTTAAAGCCAAAGCACATAAGATCCAACGGTACATGAACAGGAATAAGGGCAGGGTAATACCAACAGAACAAACTATTTCGGAACCAAGCCAGAAAGACTATACAGGCCAACTAAGAGGGGGGGGGGGGGAAGACAACCACCCAGAAATTCCTGAAGCCGAACCAAGTAAGAGACTCTGGGAAAACATATGGAGCAATCCGGTATCACAAAACAAACATGCAACATGGCTCCAGGAAGTCAAGGAAGAAGATAATAATAATAATAATAATAATAATAATAATAATAATAATAATAATTGTGAAGCTTAGCCCACAGCAACTTGAAACAAGGCATGGCGAAACTCCCATTTTCTAATTGGACGGAATTTGAAACTTTGACTCCAAACAAACAAATAATTACTGTGGCCGTATGACTGTGTGCCTGAGGGTTAACAATATTTTCGTCTCGATCCTGAAGGTAAACAACAATGGCGCGGTAATTTTGTTTATGCTGGAGCGAAAGAAAGAGGTCATTTTCTTTTATCAGTCGCTTTGTGAGAGGTTTTAATTCTATTCGGATGAATTCTATTTTAATATTTTATAATTAGAATAAAATTTTTAAATAAAAATTTTGTGAAATAAAAAAAAATGCACGACACTGACGCATCAGTACACTTCGAAATCAGTGTATGCACTAGATGTATTCTGCGGTATATACTGGAAATATATTCTGCCATATAGTTCATTCGTAATTAAAAGCCTAGTCACCTTCCATTCCCCCCCCAAAAAAAAAAGAACATCCCCTGTCCTTTGAATCGCACGTCAAACCTCTCACTTTCACACTATAAATATACATCAGTCCTACATACCGGCCATTTCCAAAATCCAGCGTTTACTGCCATCTTCTGTGTTCCTGAATCATTTAAATTTACTTTTTTTGGGGGGGAGGGGGGAGGGGGCAGTGTCCGACACTGATTTGGAAAGAGAGGGTTTTTCTCTTTAAAAAGAAAAAATATTTTTAAAGAGATTACACTTCCG
>NC_087207.1:55221480-55243980 GCF_015104395.2 Macrobrachium nipponense
GTGAGGAACATTGACTGCGTATCGGCTCAGCTGTTCAGCAATCCAGGTCGAATACGTCGATTTTGTGAAGGGAAAACTTACTATTATTTTGTTTGTTTGTATGGTGATTTCACGGTGCATGGAACCAGCGGTTATTCAGAAACGGGTCCAACTGCTTTACGAGACTTCCGAACCACGTCGAGAGTGAAGTTCTATCACCAGAAATGGGAAAACTTACTATACGTGGTGGTTACTCTTTGTTTGTTTGTTTGTTTGTTTGTTTGGTGTTTTTACGTTGCATGGAACCAGTAGTTCTTCAGCAACGGGACCAACGGCTTTACGAGACTTCCGAACCACGTCGAGAGAGAACTTCTATCACCAAAAATGAGAAAACTTACTAGTATACGTGGTGGTTACATTCGTGGCATCGATTTCGTCGATAGTCAAAAATTGAAATGTGCTCATTCATAAAGGCTATTATAATAAAAGATTTAAATTTACTTAGAGAAACTAGGAGCAGTTCATTTCAAGAGATAAAATCGTTAGTTTGTTCTACTCAGTCCTCCAGTGATTGATTTCGAATGGCCTTATCAATATACTTCAATTTAATGGGAGATACTTGACGAAGGTTTATACATAGTCTGAGGCACTTTGAATGGCGGTTCGTCATTATTTCACCGCTTATAACGAATTTGTCTGGTACGACTATAAGAGCAGTAGTAGCATCATTATAAGAAAACTGAAAATTAATATGCTTTGTTCATTATGTTCCCCCAAGAACTCCAACCTAAGTTATCCTAAAATAAACATAACTACTAAATTGAGGCTAAACTCAAATACATACACACACTCACACACACACACACACACAGCACACACACACGCATATATATATATATAATATATGCACGTATATATATATGCATATATATATATATATATATATATATATATATATGCATATATATATCATATGCATATATATATATATATATATATATATATATATATATATATATATATATGCATATATATATGTATATATGTATAACAGAACACGAAAGTTAGCAAGGTGATAAATTCATAAAGTAAAGATATATGCCTCCTTCGTTTATTTTTCCTTCGTGGCATATTATCTTTATATATATATATATATATATAAAATACATAAACATACATATATACTATATATATATCTGTATATATTACTTATGTATATATGTATAATATATAAAACATACGTATATATTACTGCCATTACAAATCACATATGACCCTGAAGTAAATGTAGGTATACTTTTTAAGAGTCAAAACCAAAAACAAACAAGTCTATTGCCCATTACGTAAATCTCCTGGCGTCAAAACCATACCCAACGCCTGTCGATAAGTCATCCAAAGTTAGAAATAATCCCCAAGTCTGAAAATGTAAAACAATATGGTTGTTTTATTTTTAAAGGGGAAGATATTTTTAGACAGGGGTTCAATTCACTGACAGTATCTGGCATCTATAAGGGATGCTTACGTCAGGTACGGAGCGTTCAGTACCCATTCGATGGAACCTTCATTACGCTGTCGGCTATGTGCCACTGCCTCTGTGACATCATGAACGCGCTTTGGCGCTTACGACGTCACATTATTCAACCTTTTTTTAACTAATTTCGCGCAGAAATTCATACTCAGTATTTAGGCCTCATCTTGGATAACGTATGATAGTGTGACTGGCAATATAACGCATACTATATAGACTTTTACTAAGACGTTTTGACAGCTGATGAAGGTCGTAGACAACATTGATAAAGATAAGTGTCCTGCAACCAATCACCCATTTTTTTTTTTTTTTTTTTTTTTACATGATCGTACCATCTTCAAAAATTATTCTCCAACCTATTCATTTACGCCAATCCTTTTACCATTTCTCGTCCGTATCTCCTACAAGGTGTGTGTGTGTGTGTGTGTGTGTGTGTGTGTGTGTGTGTATATATTGTTACGTATGGGCCCGGCCTTGAATGAGGTTCCAATACGTAAACAGGAATAGTTGAGGGAAAAAGAGTAAATTACTTGAACTTACCGTAAAAAGGATTTAAAGTGAACATTTACTCTAGAGGAAAAGGTCGCCAGAAACTCAGCAAATTACTTTACATCTATTTATTTACAAGAAGTTGCTTAACAGCCAGGGTTAAGTAAATGCAACTGGTCCCCACATGGACTAATAATATCTCTCAAGTGGATGATAGCTGCTCAAAATGATATTCACGTAAAAGCTGGTTTCGAATCTTGCGGTAATGCAACCTTCGAGCGAGGAGACTCGACACTGTGACTCAGGGAATCTGGAAAAAGATCCCAGATTAGACAAGATAAAAAGAAAAAAGGACTTCTTGCACAAGTTACGATTATTCAGTTCTCTAACACTGGGGCAAAGGAACTCTAATGTTTCACTGAGGTATGCACTGAAGACTTCATTTGTCTGGGACGATCACACAAGGGAAGCATGCGGCCATAAGGCAGTGAGAAGCACAAAGGGATATTCGTTTGAGGTTGAAGTTTGAAAATGGGGGTGGGAAATAGACACTAGGAGGTAAGGACTGGCAATATGCTGCTTCACAAGACGTACCTGGATGCCATGATCAGTGGATCTTTGTAGAAATGCGGCCTGGCTTTGTCTCAGGTCCTGGGGCTCGGGTGGGCGCGCCAGTAACGCCGTTAGGCCTAAGTGTGGGAGGCTGGTGGTTGGACATCCGTCCGAGGTCACGACTGCAGCCGACTGGAGAAAAGATCGCAGGTGTCTTTCCTGGGTGTTGGGGGGTCAGCTTAACCCCCCCCCCCCCCAATAGCAGGGCAATCCTGGAAGCAGAACATACAGCCAGCAGAGGGTTCACAGGAAAAAGAGCTTAAGATATAGGCCTAAGAAGTACCAGTATGCCTACATCCTTCCCTTTGGGATACGTCTCTAAAGCTGACAATTCTATTTTCCTCTCCCTTCTAACAGGAAAAACTCCCTATCTCTGGCTGGCGTGTTTTTTGTTTCCCGCCTAAAAAAATCAGCTGATATTTGGAGAATATGGCTGCCTTTTTACAAATCAAAATATTTAACTAAATTCTGGGTAGACGAGGAGGTCAATAAACGTAGCAGCTCTCCCTGTTAAGAAGGCATTCACTCCCTTTCGGGCGTGAAGGCCTTGGCTTAAATAAGTTGATCGTCTCGACTACCTAGTTCTCCTACTCTAACCGAAGTTTTTAGAGCAGCGATACAGCTAACTACAGTGGCCTACCTAACTTATAGGTGGAGATGCTAAGTGCACTAACTTATTGGGTTAATATAGTCTAGCCTAAGTAAGAACTACGGGTTGTCTGTGATGACATTCTACTCCACCCCTAGGTAAGGTTACTTGAAAATTCTTTTTGCTACTACCCTAATGCCCTGGTACTAAATCATTAGCCTAACTTACTCAATACAGTTAATTGGAGACGCAATCATTCCAGAGTGTGGTACGCACAGCAGTGATGTGTTGACGGAATTGTTAAAATACATGATGTGAGGTAATGATGCGTGAGGATGATGAGTGGTTAGTGGACCAGGATGGAAATGTAATGAGGTAATTATATTGAAATGAGGGTTAGTATTACCAATTCTAGGGGTTAGAGGGTTAGTTTTACTGGCAGAGATCAGGCTGGCTACCTTCTCTGGGTAGGTGCCAGGATCACTCTGCAAATGAATGTGGCTCTGTACCTCGGGCACAGGTGTCAAGGAGAGCATGTGGCTCTTTTGTTAGTGGGTTATTTGTTACGTCCCTTCTTCTTATTCCTCCAGGGCCTGGCTATACCAGTCCTAGGAGTAGACGGAGGCAACGACTCTGGGTAAGGCAGAAACGCCGTCAGGAGCAGAGGCAGTGGTAGCCTGAGGGATTGCAGGAGAACACCCTACTTTGGTATCTGCAGCAACCGTCGTAGAGTTGGAACCTACTGCAGGGGAGGCCCTCACTCCGGCTGCTGCGACAGCCGTCGTAAGGGTAAGACTCCAGGCTGACTCCTGGTCGGGCAGTTCCTGGTCGTCCAGATGAGGTGAGAATGTGAGGTCTGCCGGAGGTTCATCCTCGGGCGACAGTGGTGAGGGTGAAGAAGACTCATGGACATGGGATTGGCCATGGGCTGCGGTAAGCTCCATGCCTGTTGGAGGATCTCCTGTAGGAGGATCCTTGATTAGGTTAGGCGCCGGCGCTAGCTCAGGGCCAGGCGCAGAGGTCAAGTTCTGTGGTGGCTCTACGTTCAGGCTGGACGGAGCTTGGCACTGCTCAGTGCTGCCAAGTGGCACTGACAGAGTGTTGAGGTCGACTGGACCTATGACTGGTACCGGAGGTGCAATACCTCTCAGCGGGCCCTTGGTCATGGGAGACAGAGGCTCCTGTCTCTTTTGGAAGGCTGAGCCTTGTGGAATCTGGTCAGTGTCCGCTGCTGGTAGTCGGCTAGGGCACCTAAGCCAATTCGTGGAGTGCCCTAGTACATTGCAGGTCTTGCAACGGAACTGTGAATGATCAATCTCCCTCCTTGGTAACGGGGGAGACTGTTGGTGGACGTACTTCCTGGAGGAAGTAGAATTTCGATGACTCCTTGCTTTGGAGTGATTTGACATGGGGTTAGGACCCCTAGGCTTTTTGAAATGAGAGGGAAACTTCATGTCTTGCCCTAGGAGGAGGTCATAACCTCCTGGAATGTAGCTTGCAACTGCAAGGATACAAACTTTGGAGAAGTGAGGTCTGGTGACCCTCAATTGGAAGGTCGGAAGGATCAGTTTAATATGATTGATACCTTCGATGGTGATTAATTGACGTCTATCGACGTTAGCCCCTCGGGGGATTCGGTCTTACCGTATTAGGGAGATTTGAGCACCAGAGTCATCGTAGGCTCTGACATGGCTTGGCGGATAATGGCTTTGGAGGGGTGCGACGGTTATAGGGGCCTTAGCCGGGGGTCCTAGCAAAGAAGGATTGGTAACGGCCATTGCGATGGCAGGAATATTAAAATTTGTGCACCCTCCATAGTTGGCAGACATGTGACCCTTGCGGCCACAGTCACGGCAGAACTTGTTCCGGTACCTCTTCTGTGGCACTGGACGGTAAGGCCGACATGGCCCCACAGGTTGCGAATCTGTGGAGTCACCAAGGCTGGCAGTGTGCTCTGGCACAGGTGAAGAGTCCTCTCTGGCAGTGATTTGAGGTAGGGAGGTTAAGGAATCCTCCGTTGAATCACCCTCGGAAACAAGTCCGGGGTTAACTGGTGGTCTTACCTCTTCCAAAGTGGAGGAGGTAGGCGGTAAAATGGTAAGAGGTTGACCAGAGACGGCAGGACTGTGAGACACAGCGGGTGTAGGGCTGGAAGCTGGCAGAGTGGCTTGAGCTAAGATACTCTCCTTACGGGCCTTCTCCCGCTTGATTTCGAGTTACTGCTCCTTGAGAGCTAGCTCATGCTTTCTCTCTTCTGCTCTTTCCTTCTACTCTGCTTCTTTGGCTTTTCTCTGGTTTTCTTTTTCTTCCCTTTCTTGCAGGCGCATGCATCCTGCTGTGCTTTTTATCCACTGGTCCTGCTGGTCCAGTGTAACCGGCCTCCTTGCCCCAGTTTATAAGGGTTCGGAGCTTCTCTAGCTCTATGGCAAAGAAGTCGCGGGAAGCAGGGGAAGACATTTCCCTTAGGCTGCAGTAGAGGCTCGGACAAAGTTAGAAATAATGGTGGCCAGGAACAGTTCTGGATGGAATGGGAGTGCCTACTGTGTAACGGGGCACTCACTTGGAAAGGGGTTCTGCGACGTGGTAGAGAAAAAGTCTGAAAAGACTGGGTGCTCTGTGGCACTTGGGAAGTGTCCCGTAAGTTGGTGGCACTTCTGGAATGGCACCTTCTGATGAGGCTGAAAATCAAATGGAGTGTGCGGTGTACGTCACCCTTAAGGGCGTTCCTCACTTGGGAGACGCTGGAATGGGCGACCTGTAGGTCCAATACAGGTGCACGGCACTTATGGAGGCGTTCCTTGGTTGTGTGATCCGGGATAGCGGATACACTAATGGAATGGGCATTCCGTAGGACGGACACGCAGGTATAGGGCTAACTGTACATCTGTAAAGGTGCACGGCACTTCAGGAGGCGTTCCTTGGTTGAGTGATCCGGGATAGCGGATACACTAATGAATGGGCGTTCCGTAAGGATGGACACGCAGGTAAATAGCTACCTGTACGTCTGTACAGGTGCAATGGCACTTATGGAGGCGTTCCTTGGGCACTGGTAGCGTACTGGTGTGTCCCGTCGGACGACACTAAATGCAGTATACTCAAGTATACTGAAGAGAAATGGTACTCTGTTCGGGGCAGAGTGTAATGGTGGAGGAGAGAAAGTAAAGGTGGGAGTACTGCAGCAGCCAGTCGATGGACAGTGTCACGAATTAGTGGCACTGTAAAATGGTAAGACCTGACGTGCACTGGTGGTGGCCAGTCCTAGACTGGTAGGCTTCCTTGTCTGGAAGTAATGAAGGTTGCGGTGGCACACTGTGCGGTTTGTGCTTGCGGTATACGCAAGTCTTTTGTGATACAGAAATGAAAAGACCACTCGGGCAACGACAGGTACTGGTAATTTGGAAATGCTCAGTCCTTTGCTGAAGTACTCGATAAATGAGATAAATGCTTGCAAAACTGCAAGGGACACAGGCCCGTATGTATCACGCTCAGTGTAAATGAAAAACACAAGATACTAAATAATTTTAAATGTTAATGTATGGGTAATACTGGACGTAGTACTCTTGGCTTCGTGAATAATAGGTTCTGGTTCTCTCTCTCTCTCTCTCTCTCTCTCTCCGTCTCTCTCTCTCTCTCTGAGAGGGTGAAAATGATATATGATGAACTCCCTTGTTTGTAATTGAACTAATACTTTTAGTTTTAATATGACGCACTTGCGTTAAATTATCTACTTACGTTAACGTTTAATGAAAGAATTGCTTTGGAAAAGGTTTATGAAACAATACCGCACGCTAGCGATGAACCATATTTACGTTTACTGGTAGCGGCTGCACTTATATGAAATGATTGCGTTTTCATATGAAATTTACAAATGCGTTTTACGTTAACAATTCTTGTAATTTTACTGTACTATGAAGATTTACGTTAACTTTACACAAGGTTACTAGGTCCCTGTGACAAGTGAAAATGACGGTAAGGATTTTAAGCTGAAATGTTAGCAAACATTTGTAAATGGAAAAGGTTACGTTAAGTACGAAAGGAAATGAAACCTTCTCTCAGCGAGCGAGTGAGCGATGCTAGGTGAGATGCGTGGTGAGGCGAGCAGAGAGGGTTGGACAGCGTGTCGTTCAAACAGCTGATTTTCTGTAAACGCGGAGGCGATTTACAACACGAAATTCTAATTTTTTATTCAAGATGAATTACGTTAATTTCTCTGGCAGAATGATAGATACTAGTATGAAGATTGATATTATTTACGTTAAAACATCAAGACTTTAGTTACTTTGCTTAAATAATCGAGATAATTCTTAAAAGGATAAAAAAACATGGCTGCGTTGTGCGAAACGAAGGTTGGCTGGGAAAGCGCATGCGCTAAGCTGAGAGAGCTAGCAGGCTAAGCGGTTACCAACACTTGGAATGAAAACTAAGTTAAAATGAATTCCCCTAACATATCACAGACAAAAGAATTGTATACTTCTTTTGCCGTAACTATTAGTAGAACACTCCTAACTAGCTATGCTTTCTAACACAAACAATAAACCCTGGCAAAGCACTTCCTAGTTTGATCTAGTACTTTTTGGCATCTATCTAACATGTGCTCGTGTCTCGTCAGACGAGGACAATGCAAAATAACAGAGAATTCACTCAGCGCTCTGGCCGTTACAATATAATAATATTTCTCACTTAATTAACACTTATTTAAACACTTGTAATAAAAATACTTAAACGTACCTTAAGCTAACATTTGTTATAAAATAATCATATTATATGAATGGGTATACCTTACCATGAGTCAGTGTGTGTCTTCCGCTGCAAGTGTGCTTTGATTTGCGCTTTGTAAAATCATTTACATTTTACGTTTTACAAGGGATAACGCGATTTACAAGCTTTTTAAGCAAGCTAGGTTCGAATCTTCGGCAAGGTCGACATTGTTACATATGGGCCCGGCCTTGAATGAGGTTCCAATACGTAAACAGGAATAGTTGAGGGAAAAAGAGTAAATTACTTGAACTTACCGTAAAAAGGATTTAAAGTGAGGAAAAGGTTGCCAGAAACTCAGCAAATTACTTTACATCTATTTATTTACAAGAGGTTGCTTAACAGCCAGGGTTAAGTAAATGCAACTGGTCCCCACATGGACTAATAATATCTCTCAAGTGGATGATAGCTAGCTCAAAATGATATTCACGTAAAAGCTGGTTTCGAAATCTTGCGGTAATGCAACACTTGCGAGCGAGGAGACTCGGACACGTGACTCAGGGAATCTGGAAAAAGATCCCAGATTAGACAAGATAAAAAGAAAAAAGGACTTCTTGCACAAGTTACGATTATTCAGTTCTCTAACACTGGGGCAAAGGAACTCTAATGTTTCACTGACGTATGCACTGAAGACTTCATTTGTCTGGGACGATCACACAAGGGAAGCATGCGGCCATAAGGCAGTGAGAAGCACAAAGGGATATTCGTTTGAGGTTGAAGTTTGAAAATGGGGGGTAAATAGACACTAGGAGGTAAGGAACTGGCAATATGCTGCTTCACAAGACGTACCTGGATGCCATGATCAGTGGATCTTTGTAGAAATGCGGCCTGGCTTTGTCTCAGGTCTGGGGCTCGGGCGCGCCAGTAACGCCGTTAGGCCTAAGTGTGGGAGGCTGGTGGTTGGACATCCGTCCGAGGTCACGACTGCAGCCGACTGAGAAAGATTGCAGGTGTCTTTCCTGGGTGTTGGGGGTCAGCTTAACCCCCCCCCCCCCCCCAATAGCAGGGCAATCCTGGAAACAGAACATACAGCCAGCAGAGGGTTCACAGGAAAAAGAGCTTAAGATATAGGCCTAAGAAGTACCAGTATGCCTACATCCTTCCCTTTGGGATACGTCTCTAAAGCTGACAAGTCTATTTTCTCCCTTCTAACAGGAACTCCCTATCTCTGGCTGGCGTGTTTTGGTTTCCCGACTAAAAATCAGCTGATATTTGGAGGAATATGGCTGCCTTTTTACAAATCAAAATATTTAACTAAATTCTGGGTAGACGAGGAGGTCAATAAACGTAAAATATATATATATTATATATATATATGTATATATATATATATATATTATATGTATATATATATATATATATATATCTATATATAGAATTTCATATATATTATATATATATATATATATATATATATATATACGTGATATGACTCATATAATGGCTATGTGCGGACAAAAGCACTATACGTTACCAAAGATCGGGAGGTGGGTTTGATGCAGTCTGCAAACAACGAATACCTAGAGCGACAGGTATTTGGATGTGAGAAGCGGCATAAACTTATAGCCTCTTGCGGTGGCGGTGTGGTCTAAGGCTTCATTGTGCGTCCTGGATTTGTAGGTGTCAATGGTTTGTGCCCGTGAGCCAACAAAATCCCTTATCGACTAAAAAAATTCCCCTTCGCATAACATATATGAAAATATATAAACTCTGAGGTAGAGCGAATTAGATATTAAAAGACATTTGCAGCTCGATACATGTATTATTGAATCACAGGTAATGTGATATGACTCATATATATATATATATATATATATATATATATATATATATATATATCTAGTACGCATACATGTATACATATGTATACCTATATTTACATATGTATATATTATTATATGTACACATATAAAAAGTTTGATGTTATAACAGAGTTCCACTGATGATTAATATATATATATATATATATATATATATATATATATATATATATATATATATATATATATATATATATATATTATATATATTAATCATAGTGGAACTCTGTTATAACATCAAACTTTTTATATGTGTACATATAATATATATCATATGTAAATATAGGTATACATATGTATACATGTATGCGTACTATATATATATATATATATATATATATATATATATATATATATGCTTAAAAAATCACTGTAGATTGCACGTGACTTCATAAATAAGCGAATACCACAGGAAAATAATAGTCAGAAATCCAAGCGCTTTCGTCTTTACTCAAACATCGTCAAGGGAGTTTAATGAAGTACAATTGGAGATAAAGGTCTTAGGTACAAACAAGATCAAGAATACCAGATGGTTAATTGTCAAAAGGGTAAAAATTAAAAGAGATAATCCAGGATTTTCGGATATCACACGGTCACAAACCTAACCGAAACTATAAAGTATCTTTACAGTCCAAAACATGTGAAAACTGAATATATTAATTTTGTTGCTTATATTTATCTACAACTTTTTTCATAATGAAAGCATCAAGTTTAAATAAACCAAGACTTAAATTTAGAACATTTCTATTAGTTGACTTGATGAAACAAGATTCAATGATATTCCTTTTAACTGTGTCATTACATGGGATTTGGGCTCTTGCTTGACTCCAGTTAATAGAATGGTCTAAATTTCTCATATGTACGAAGTAATGCATTCGATATTTGCCAAGTTCTCACAGAATATTGATGTTGCTTGAGACGTTGTGAAAGAGATTTACCGGTCTGTCCGTAATAGACTTTATCACACTTTTTGCAAGGAATTTCATATATGCAGCCTGGAAGATCTTTAGGAGAATTTTTTATTATTAAACTCTTGACATTAATATTACTGAAAGTAACATTTATGTTAAATAGCTTTAAAATTCTAGGAATATCTAAAAACCTTTCATCATAGGGTAATTTTAGAATGTTATGTTTGTCATTAGTTGAATAAAATGTTTTTCTAGCTCTTTTCCATGCCACATATATAAAAGTCCTTGGGCATTTAAGTTTCATTGCAATATCATAAATAGTTTTAATTACAGCGTCAATAAACTGCGAGCTACAGACACGTAAAGCCCTTAAGAACATCCCAGACAAAACAGAGAATTTAACATTTTGATGGTGATTGGAGTAGTAATGAACAAAAGAGGCAATGTTAGTTGATTTTCGAAAGACTGAAAAGGTGAAATTTCTATCATTTTTATGGACAGTTACATCAAGAAAATTCAAATTACAATTTCTTTCTTCCTCTACAGTAAATTTTATAGAAGGGGACTAAATTATTGAGATTATTAAGGAATTCCTGGAGATTTTCGTGAACTGGCCAATACAGAAGATATCATCCACATATCTAAACCAAATAACTTTTTGGGGCAAAATTCTTGGTAAGAGTTTTGTCTCAAAAAATTCCATGTAAATATTGCTAAGGACAGGAGATAAGGGATTACCCATAGCCATGCCAAACTTTTGTACAAAAAATTCCCCATTAAAACAAAATTTACTATCTTTGATACATAACCCTATGAGATTAATGAGGTTTGCTACACTTAAGGGAATGTCATGACGTTCTAATTCCTCCTCCAAATATTCAAGTAAGTCATCTACAGGCACTTTTGTAAATAAATGGCTTGTAAAAATTCTTACTCCTTTGGTAGGAAAAATTTCTAACACGAATGTTAAAAACAATGTTGATTTTATAAACAAATTGAATAGTTTAAATTTGAATTTTGATTTTAATATGGTTAGTTGTGATGTTGTCTCTTTATTTACAAAAGTGCCTGTAGATGACTTACTTGAATATTTGGAGGAGGAATTAGATGTGGCATGGAAAAGAGCTAGAAAAACATTTTATTCAACTAATGACAAACTTGAATTTAGTAAGCATAACATTCTAAAATTACCCTATGATGAAAGGTTTTTAGATATTCCTAGAATTTTAAAGCTATTTAACATAAATGTTATTTTCAGTAATATTAATGTTAAGAGTTTAACAATAAAAAATTCTCCCCTAAAGATCTTCCAGGCTGCATATATGAAATTCCTTGCAAAAAGTGTGATAAAGTCTATTACGGACAGACCGGTAAATCTCTTTCACAACGTCTCAAGCAACATCAATATTCTGTGAGAACTTGGCAAATATCGAATGCATTATTCGTTCATATGAGAGATTTAGACCATCCTATTAACTGGAGTCAAGCAAGAGCCCAAATCCCATGTAATGACACAGTTAAAAGGAATATCATTGAATCTTGTTTCATCAAGTCAACTAATAGAAATGTTCTAAATTTAAGTCTTGGTTTATTTAAACTTGATGCTTCCATTATGAAAAAAGTTGTAGATAAATATAAGCAACAAAATTAATATATTCAGTTTTTACATGTTTTGGACTGTAAAGATACTTTATAGTTTCGGTTAGGTTTGTGACCGTGTGATATCCGAAAATCCTGGATTATCTCTTTTAATTTTTACCCTTTTGACAATTAACCATCTGGTATTCTTGATGTTTTGTACCTGAGACCTTTATCTCCATTGTAACTTCATTAACTCCTTGAAGATGTCTGAGTAAGAGACGAAAGCGCTTGGATTTCTGACTATTATTTTCCTGTGGTATTCGCTTATATATATATATATATATATATATATATATATATATATATATATATATTAAAAAATAATAAAATAGAGAGAGAGAGAGAGAGAGAGAGAGAGAGAGAGAGAGAGAGAGAGAGAGAGAGAGAGAGAGAGAGAGAATTTAATAGGCAGAATCTACGGGGATTGAGGAGACTGAAGAAGCTTGGGCAGAATCCAAACTAACGGCATACAGAATAGATCTGTTCTGTTTTCTCCTCAGACTTCCCACCCAAACGGAATAAAAAAAAAACCAACCTCAAGATACAACCCTTAAGGAAATATTTCATTTGACTCTCGGGCCAAAGACACTGAGGTAGTAGCAAATGACCGTCCGGTCCATTGAATTACTATAGAAAAATTTACATAAAAGTATGAACAGGGAGCAGGTCCAACCTTAATACCATCCACTTGAATTAGCGGTTTCTTCGTCTCAGTTTATCGGGCCGCAGGACAAATAAACTGATAAATATAAATATTATAATAGGATTATGAAAAATAAATGTTGATAATTTTTATTAATCGACATTAGTTTGTATGTACAATATAGTTGAGCGCATATATGAATATATAATATATCTTAAATATATATTATATATATATATTCTATATTATATATATGTATATGTCTAATGTATATGTAATTTAATGTATGTATATATTAGATAATTTAATTAAATGTATATATAATATAGTAATATATGTACATATATATATATATATATAATGTATATATATATTAATTAGTATATAATTCAAGCACAATGTCCTTTAATATCTAAATTCACTTTACCTCCCAAATGATATATTTTCATATATGTACCGAAGGGAATTTTTTAGTTGATAATAATTTTCGTCCCCCATGGGATCGAACCACCGTCCAAGTGGACGGGGACGAAATCAGGACAGTCAGTGACGCTATCCAATCAGCCAACATGGGGACGAAAATTATTATCAACTAAAAAAATTCCCTTCACGGTACAGAAAATTATTGAAAATATATCATTTGGGAGGTAAAGTGAATTTAGATATTATTTCTTGTCTGTTGGCTGATTGGATAGCGTCACTGACTGTCCTGATTTCGTCCCCGTCACTTGGACGGTGGTTCGATCCCATGGGGGACGAAATTATTATTCAACTAAAAAATTCCCCCTTCGGTACATATATGAAAATATATCATTTGGGAGGTAAAGTGAATTTAGATATTAAAGGACATTTGTAGCTTGAATTATATATAAATGGATCACGGTTCGATTGATAATTATTCATATATATATATATATATATATATATATATATATATATATATATATATATATATATATACGTATATATATATATACATATATTTATATATATAATTTTATACATATATACACAACGTAGATAAATAATAAAAATAAAAAACATATTCCAGAATTAATAATTCAGCCGAAAGCTACCACGTACTAGACCTAACCTAACCCAGTTAAGCCTAAACAATTGCAAAGGCCTCGTGAACTAATATGAACGCATGCTGCTTAACTCATCCAGAGATTACCATGCAGTTTTCTAGCAACTATCTCTTTATAAAACATCAAATCAACATATATATATATATATACCTTCTTAGAAAGATGGTAATCATAGCGCTGTCACCAAGTCGGTGGGGCGAACGTAACTCTGGTGGGAGTGTTCTGGCTACACTGATTCGACATCTTTTCATCTAGCTACACTGATGACGACACATCTCTGCAAAAAGAGAATGAAAACTCGTACTACATTTTCTGCTATTGCAAACGCTTCATACACTCAAGCCGTTCCTTAACCAGGATATAAGACGAGAAGTGTTTTACGTCATGTTAACGTCCCTAACTTGCTAGATACCAAGCTATACCTACAGAGACTTGTAACGAACCTTCTCAGTGCTATGCAGACAGTATGATATGGTCTAAATCTACACAAAGCATGTAGAGATAACTACTCTTAACTTCTGATACTCTTTCTAACTTCTTGGGTGAAAATCAGTCTGAAACCTCTTTCCATACCAAACTTTCTGAAACTTCTCCCGGGCGAAGCTGTGTGTGTGCATTCAAGTATATATGATATCAACAAAATTAAGTAGTATTAAATACCAGAGAGTTAATCATATCACGATATGCACACGAATTTAATTCCTTAATGAAATCTCAAATACCTTTCCCTCGTGACCTTGGGGACATTGTCAGTGCATATTATGATCCCAGCAAAATAAACTTCACTGTTTAGTGAGTTTACACACACACACACACACACACACACACACCACATACACACACACACGTCTACGTGAAGCCAGACATATTCACAAGCACAAGAGGGTAATCAGAATAAATGTGCATTTACCCATACGCGTGTTAAAATACAATTTGAAAATATATGCACATGCACACGCACTCATATTCAAAAGTTTCCTCATACGGATGAAAGTGTGCGACACGTTTTCTGGTGATCACCCATCCGAGAATTGTCCAAACTAAGTTAACTTTACTTCATTGGTTCTCCAATTCACTGGTTCTCCACTCATGCAAGAACTGACCACATCAAAATTATGGCTGGCCAGTCGAAGGAATGGATTGAAATTTGATTGAACAGGTCCCAATAAAAACTCATTCCATGAATAGTAATTCATTCTCAGCATTTCATTAACCTCCGTCACGATGCGCTCTCGTCCGGAAGTCCTATTCGAATAAGAGTGCATTGCAATAACCTTTGAGTACGATCTATGTTCCCGCCCCGCTTCAATTGTCCAACATTATCCAAGCATTTGATTAATATGGCTTGATGGCTGAAAGATCACTCAATGCTTTGCGGGAATAAATTGCAGAAGACGGGGCAGACATAATTCGTCATCCTTCGCAATAACATGATGATGCCATGCGTCTTATTAAATCTAAACTGAGGGAGGGGGGTTGGGGAAGGGAGGGGAGGGGGAGAAGTCCGGAGACGGGGGGTTAGTCCAGGAAAGGGAGGGGGGTAGTCATGAGAGGGGGGGAGCAGGAGAAGGAGAGGGAAGGAGTAGGTCTGACTGCATTTTCAAGGTACAAAAATCTATGTCAGACATGGGTACATCGTTGAATTGAACTGAATTGAATATAGAATTTAGGCCAAGCACTGGGACCTGATAGGTCATTCAGCGCTGAAATGGAAATTGACAGTAAAAGGTTTGAAAGACGTAACAGGAGGAAAACCTCAACGCGGTTGCACTATGAACCAACTGTTAGGTGAGGGTGGAAAGTAAGATGGAAGTAGTAAAAGGAACGGAAGTGGTTGCAGCTAGGGACCTAAGGAAGGAACGCTGCAAAGAACCTAAGTTATGCCTACAGTGCATCGCATGAGGTCCACTGACGGTACTAACCTAACCTTCTGTTAAGGCATACCAGTGTCTTACCTACCAGACTATCGTCACTTAACCAAGCCAAACCTTCTGTTAAGGCATACCAGTGGCTTACCTACCAGACTATATTCACTTAACCAAGCCCAACCTTCTGTTAAGGCATACCAGTGGCTTACCTACCAGACTATATTCACTTAACCAAGCCTAACCTTCTGTTAAGGCATACCAGTGGCTTACCTACCAGACTATCGTCACTTAACCAAGCCTAACCTTCTGTTAAGGCATACCAGTGGCTTACCTACCAGACTATCGTCACTTAACCAAGCCTAACCTTCTGTTAAGGCATACCAGTGGCTTACCTACCAGACTATCGTCACTTAACCAAGCCAAACCTTCTGTTAAGGCATACCAGTGGCTTACCTACCAGACTATCGTCACTTAACCAAGCCTAACCTTCTGTTAAGGCATACCAGTGGCTTACCTACCAGACTATCGTCACTTAACCAAGCCCAACCTTCTGTTAAGGCATACCAGTGGCTTACCTACCAGACTATCGTTTCAAGGCTTAACACAAGCCTAAACCTTCTGTTAAGGCATACCAGTGGCTTACTCCTACCTTCAGACTATCGTCACTTAACCAATCCTAACCTTCTGTTAATAAGCATAACCAGTGGCTTACCTACCTAGACTATCGTCACGTAACCAAGCGTAACCTTCCTGTTAAGGCGATACCAGTGGCGGTTACCTACCAGACGATCAATCACTTTAGCCAAGCCCAACCTTCTGTTAATGGCCATACCAGTGGCTTACCATTACCAGACTATCGTCACTTAAACAAAGCCAACCTTCTGTTAAGGCATACCGTGTCTTACCTACCAGACTATCATCACTTAAAACAAGGCCAAACCTTCTGTTTAATGGCATACCAGTGGCTTACCTACCACGACCTCGTAATTCACTTAACCACGCCCAACCGTCTGTTAAGGTATATCCAGTGGCTTTACGCTACCAACCCAAGACTATCGTCACGTTAACCACCAAGCCCACCTTAACTGTTCATTGCCATTACCAGTGGCTTACCGCTACCAGATCTATCGTTCACTTAAGCTTCCAAGCCGCCAACCTTCTGTTAAGGCATACCAGTGGCTTACCTACCAAACTGACTAGTTCACTTAACCAGCCACCTTCCACCTTACCAAGCCCAACCTTCTGTTAAGGCATACCAGTGGCTTACCTACCAGACTATATTCACTTAACCAAGCCCAACCTTCTGTTAAGGCATACCAGTGGCTTACCTACCGACTATCTTGTTTACTTAACCATCCCACCTTCTGTTCCAATCCCGGCATACCAGTGGCCTTCACCTACCAGACTATCGTCACTTAACCAAAGCCTAACCTTCTTTTAAGCTTAATCCAGTGGCTTACTACCTGAACCTTAATCCGTCACCTTAATAACCAAGCCCAACCTTCGTTAATGCCATACCCAGTGCTTACCTAACCAACTATCGTCTTAAACCAAGCCCAACCTTCTGTTAACGGCACTACCAGTGGCTTACCCTCTTACCAAGACTATCGTCACTTAACAGAAAGCCGCAACCTTCTGTAAGGCATAACCAAGTTGTCCTAAAGTAACCAGACCATCGTTCCACCTTACCAGCCCACCTTCTGTAATTGCATACCAGTGGCTTACCTTACCAGAGTATATTCCACCTAACCAAGGCCCAACCTTCTGTTAAGCCATAGCCTTAGTGTTCTTACCTACCAGGACTAATCGTTCACTTAACCAAGCCCAGCCTAACTTCCGTTAAGGAAGGCATACCAGTGGCTTACCTACCAGACTATCGTCACTTAACCAAGCAGAATACCTTCTTTAAGGCATACCAGTGGCTTTACCTACAGGACTATCGTACTTAACCAAGCCAAACCTTCTGTTAAGGCCAATACAGTGGCCTTAAAAACCTACCAGACTATCGTTCAAACTTAACAAGGCAAACCTTCTGTTAGCCATACAGTGGCATACTACCAGGACCTATCGTCACTTAACAAGCCTAACCTTCTGTTAAGCATACCAGTGGCGTACTACCAGGACTAATCCAAATCACTTAACCAAGCCCAACATTCTGTAAGGCCAGACCAGTTGGCTACCTACCAGACTTAATCGGTCACTTAACCAAGCCAAACTCTGTTAAGGCCATACCAGTGGCCTTACCATACAAGACTAATCATCAACTTAAACCAAGCCAAACCCTTCCGTTAAGGCTATACCAGTTGCTTACATACCAGACTTAATAGGTCAATAACAAGCCAACCCTTCTGATCAGGCATTACCAGTGGCACCTACCAGACTATATTCACTTAACAGCCCAACCCTCTGTTAAGGGCATTAACCAAGGTGTTACCCCCCCCATTACCAGTGACTTAATCCGTTACGTACAAGGCCCAACTTCTGTTAAGGCTAACCAGTGGCTTAACCTACCAGACTATATTTCACTTAACCAAGGCCAACCTTCCACTTACCAAGCCAACCTTTCCGTTAAGGCTACAGTGGCTTACCTACCGGACTATATTACTTAACCAGCCCACCTTCTGTTAAGGCCAATACCAGTGGCCTTAACCTTACCAGACTATATTTCACTTAACCAAGCCCAACCTTCTGTTAAGGCCATACAGTGGCTCACCTACCCAGGACTATCGGTCCACTTAAACCAAGCCCTTTAACCTTCTGTTAAGGCATACCAGGCTTACATACCAGACTATCGTCACTTAACCAAGCCCATCTTCTGTTAAAGGCCATACCAGTGGCCCTTAACCTTACCAGACTATCGTCCCTTAACAGGCCCAACCTCTGTTAAGGCATACCAGTGGCCCTTACCTACAGACTTATATTCAATAAACAAGCCCAACCTTCTGTTTAGGGCATACCCCCCCATGTGTCTAACTACAGGACTATAGTCATTAACCAAGACCAACCTTCGTTAAGGCCATTACCAGTGGCTTAACCTACCAGGACTATATTCCAACTTAACCAAGCCCAACCTTCTGGTAAGCCATACCAGTTTGGCTTACTACCAGAACTAATTCACTAACCAAGCAAGCCTAACTTCTGTTAAGGCATTAAACCAGTGGCTTAACTAACAGACTAATCCGACACTTACACCAAGCCTAACCTTTTGTTAAGGGATACCAGTGGCTACTACCATTTATATCGTCACTTAACCAAGGCCAACCTTTGTTAGGCCATACCAGTGCTTACCTAACAGACTATATTCACTTAACCAAGCCCAACCTCTGTTAAGGGCATACCAGGTGTCCTAACTACCAGACCTAATCCGTTCCACTTAACCAAGCCCAACCTTCTGTTAAAGGATACAGTGGCTTACCAGACCAGATTATATTCACTTACCAAGCCAACTTCTGTTAAGGGCATTACCGGGCTTACCTTACCAGACTTATATTCATTAACCAAGCCAACCTTCGTTAAGGATTACCAGTGGCTTAACTACCAGACCTAATCGTTCACTTAACCCGCCCAACCTTTGTTAAGGGATACCAGTGGCTACCTACCAGACTATCGGTCCAACTTAAACCAAGCCCAACCTTTGTTAGGCATACCAGGGCTTACCTAACCAGACTATATCAACTAACCAAGCCCAACCTTCTGTTAAGGTCCAATACCAGTGTCCTAACCTTACCAGCCTATCGTTTCAACTTAACCAAAGGCCCAACACTTCTGTTAAGGCCAATACCAGTGGCCCTAACCTTACCAAGACTTATATCACTTAACCAAGCCCAACTTCGTTAAGGCCAATACTCAGTGGCCTACCTTACCAGGAATATATTCACTAACCAAGGCCTTAACCTTCTGGTTAAGGCATACCAGGGGCCTTACCTACCAGACTATGGTCCACTTAACCAAAGCCCAACCTTCTGTTAAAGGCATAACAGTGGCTCTTATCTACCTACCAGACTTAATATTCAATTAACCAAGCCCAACATTCTGTTAAGGCCTTACCAGTGGCTTAACTACCAGGAATATATTCACTTAACCAAGCCCAACCTTCTGGGTTAAGGCATACCAGTTTGGCTTACCTACCAGATCTATATTTCATTAACCAAGGCCTAACCTTCTGTAAGGCCAATACCAAGGGGCCGTACCTTACCAGACTATATTCACTTAACCAAGCCAACCTTCTGTTAAGGCATCAGTGCTTACCGACCAGACTATATTCACTTAACCAAGGCCAAACCTTTCTGTTAAGGGCATACCAGTGGCTACCTTAAAAAAAATCAGACTATCGTCACTTTAACCAAGGCCCTAACCTTTCTGTTAAGGCATACCAGGGTGGCTTACCTACCGACTAGTCGTCACTTAACCAAGCCCAAACCTTTAGTTAAGGCCATACAGTGGCTCACCTACCAGACTATATTCACTTACCAAGCCCAACATTCTTGTTAAGCAGACAGGGCTACCTACAAGACTATATTCACTTAAACCAAGCCAAACTTCTGTTAAAGGCATACCAGTGTACCTACCAGACTATCGTCACTAACCAAGCTAACTTCTGTTAAGGCATACCAGTGGATTACTACCAGACTATCGTCACTAACAGCCAAACTTTGTTAAGGGATACCAGTGCTTACCTACCAGAATATATTCACTTACCAAGCCAACCTTCTGTTAAGGCATACCAGTAGCTTACCTAACAAGACTATATTCACTTAACCAAGAAAAAAACCCCAAGCTTCCACTTACCAGCCCACCTTCTGTTAAGGCATAACCAGTAGGTCACCTACCAGACTATCATCACTTAACAAGCCTAACCTTCATGTTAGGCATTACCAGTGGCTTACCTACCAGACTACGTCACTTAACAAGCCAAACTTCTGTTAAGGCATACCAGTGGCTACCACCCGACTATCGTCACTAACAAGCCTAACCTCTGTATTAAGGCATACCAGTGGCCTACCTTTCAGACTATCATCACTTAACCAAGCCTAACCTTCTGTTAAGGCATACCAGTGGCTTACCTACCAGACTATCGTCACTTAACCAAGCCTAACCTTCTGTTAAGGCATACCAGTGGCCTACCTTTCAGACTATCATCACTTAACCAAGCCTAACCTTCTGTTAAGGCATACCAGTGGCCTACCTTTCAGACTATCATCACTTAACCAAGCCTAACCTTCTGTTAAGGCATACCAGGCTACTTTCAGACTATCATCACTTAACAAGCTAACCTTCTGTTAAGGCATACCAGTGGCCTACCTTTCAGACTATCATCACTTAACCAAGCCTAACCTTCTGTTAAGGCATACCAGTGGCCTACCTTTCAGACTATCATCACTTAACCAAGCCTAACCTTCTGTTAAGGCATACCAGTGGCTTACCTACCAGACTATATTCACTTAACCAAGCCTAACCTTCCGTTAAGGCATAACAGGGCTTACCTACAGGGACTATCATCACTTAACCAAGCCTAACCTTCTGTTAAGGCATACCAGTGGCCTACCTTTCAGACTATCATCACTTAACCAAGCCTAACCTTCTGTTAAGGCATACCAGTGGGCCTACCTCAGGACTATCACACTAACAAGCCTAACCTTCTGTTAAGGCATACAAGTGGCCTACCTTTCAGACTATCATCACTTAACCAAGCCTACGTCTGTTAAGGGAATACCAGTGCCTACTTTCAGACTATATTCACTTAACAAGCCTAACTTCTGTTAAGGCATACCATTGGCCTACCTTCAGGACTATCATCACTTAACCAAGCTAACCTTCTTTAGCATACCAGTGGTTACCTACCAGACTATATCATAACCAAGCCTAACCTTCCGTTAAGGCATACAGTGGCTACCTCCAGGATATCTCACTTAACCAAGCCTAACCTTCTGTTAAGGCATACCAGTGGCCTACCTTTCAGACTATCATCACTTAACCAAGCCTAACCTTCTGTTAAGGCATACAGTGGTCTTTACTACGCCAGAACTATCCGGTCACTTAAACCAAGCCTAACCTTCGTTGGAAGGCAACCAGTGGCCTTACCTAACAAGTAACTATAGGTCACCTTAACCAAGCATTAACCTTCCGTAAGGGCATAACCAGTGGCTTTACCTACCAGACTATTGTTACTTAACCAAGCCCTAAACCTTGTTAAGGCATACAGTGGCTTACTTACGAGATAATCGTCCACTTAACCAAGCCTAACCTTGCGTTAGGCAACCAAGTCGCTTACCTACCAGACTATCGTCAACTAACACCAAAGCCTACCTTCCGTAGCATTAACAATGGCGTTACCTACCAGACTCTCGCTCACTTAACCAAGCCTAACCTTCCGTTATAGGCATACCAGTGGCTTAACCTAACCGAGACTATTTCGTCACTTAACCAATCCTAAACCTTCTGGGTTAGGGGATGATACCACTAGGCCATCTTCAACCCAGTATCATCCATCACCCATCCTAGCCTACCCTTACATAACTATATCTCATCATGCCTAACATTTTACCTTATCACACTATATATGAACTTGTCTACTGAA
>NC_087207.1:55246480-55261480 GCF_015104395.2 Macrobrachium nipponense
CAAACGCATAGATGGATTATACATACCCCTTGACGTAGCAACATGAAAGGCTCGTAAGTATTCACTGGCTTCTTCTGTGTTCTGCGAATGACATAATTGGCAATTTATTCAAAATACGCAGACATCGTGACTCACGAGCTAATTTACTCTCAGACCTTTAATCAATGAAAGAACCCGATTTCTCTTCATTGAGATCTACAACCTCTCTTCTCTGTGCATTTTTTTTAGGTGAATTTATGATGGTTCGTTTCTGTCTGTTCATTTAGATAAATATACGATAGCTCGTTTCTGTCTGTTCATTAAGTAAATTTATGAGAACTTTTCTGCCTGTTCATTCAAGATAAATATGTGACTGCTCGTTTCCCCTGTTTCTTTCAGATAAATATATGATAGCACGTTTCTGAATGTTTATTCAGATAAATTCATGACAGTTCGCTTCTTCCTCTTCACTCAAGACAAATTCAAAACGACTCGTTTCTGTCTGTTGATTCAGATGAATTCACGACAGCTCGTCTCTGTTCTTTCTCTTTCGGGTAATTTATGGCAACTCGTTTCTGTCTGTTCATTCAGATAAATATGACTTCGCATCTTTATTTATTTAGGTACATTCATGACAACTCATTTCTGACTGTTCATTGAAATAAATTTATGACAGTTCATTCAGATTCAGTTTGTCAATTCAGATAGATATAGGGCAGTTCGTCTCTGTCCGTTCACAGATTTAACTTGATGACACCTCGTCTTTGCTCACTTTTTCAGATAAATTCACAACAGCTCGTCTGTCTTTTCATTCATATAGACTCTTAACAGTTTGTTTCTATCTATATACTCAGTGACAGATCGTCTCTGTTCGTTCACGGAGATAAAACTTAATGACAGATCGTCTCTATCTGTTCAGTGAGGTAAATTAGGACCGCACATATCTGCCTCTTCATCAACACAAATCTATAACAGCTCTTCTCTGTCTCTTCCCTAAAGTACTTTTTAAAGAAGCGAATACTGAGCAACAACACACCCGAAGCCAAAACTTGTAAAAGAAAGACTAACGAAGGACGGACTAGATCGAGAGGTATACTCAAGTTCGGTATGTCTTCCTCCACTTGGAGAACTACGAGAACTTGTACCTTGTTCGGGGAGGCAACTGCCCCGTCAGGCAATCGGCTGTTAACCTGTTATTCGGTTCAATTAAAATTCAAATTTGACCTTTTATTCGGGGTTAAACGAACTAATAATAAAATATCACCACAGCACCCGTGCGTGGCCAATTGTTGCTGATAACCCTATATACGTTAATTGGCGAGAATATTGAGTATGTAAATGCATAAGCATTCGACAGTCAGCGCCATCTGGATATCCTTCCGTAGAAACTTAAGACATCCTTGATTTGGGGGATACAAGAATCACGGTATATATATATATATATATATATATATATATATATATATATATATATATAGTGTTGTGTGTGTGTGTGTGTGTGTGTGTATGTGTGTGTATATTATATATATATATATATATATATATATATATATATATATATAATTTCCTAGATTTCCATTTTCTGTCGAATGCAGGACGAAATTTATCTATAAGAACTACTGCAACTATAGAGAACTTCTCTTCTGACATTAAACAAAATCAAACCTACTGTTTCCCACGCCTAAGAGATCACTTTCATTTCTCTTCACAGTAAATGACAATGTAAGGCACTTTATCTCATTTTTTCCTTTCTCTTCGAAAGATTTCATAATGAATTGATATTGGATTTCCACTCATGAAATTATAGCTACTAACGACAAAGAAAAATCGTCTTTATAAACATACTTTTTATTTTCTATTTCTATATTAAATGGGCAAATACACTACTCACTCATCTTACAGCTCTCATATAGGGGGCGGGGGGGGGGGGAGAGGGGGACTTGGACTGTACACATTATATCCATCTAATCAGAAAACCTACTATGATTTACTACAAGTTTAATTCATGAACAAGTTTCCTTTTTAACTGACAAAGCATGTAGGTTAACACTACTCTAAGCAAACCCTTGAATATAATAGTCTTCCATGGCAATGTTACTTGGTTACCTAATATACCTGACGTTGAAGCTATAGCAGATTCACATCGACCGTGCATTTGATGTCAAGGCCAGTCCCTTACGACGCTCCTGATTGGCTATTGATAAGCCAATCACAAGGCTGGGAACTCTCAGTCTCTCGAGAGAGTTCACATAGGCAGGATGTATATTCCACCTCTCATGAGGGATACTTTTGAAAGACTTATCTCTCAGGAGAGGTGGAACAAAGACCCTACCCATGTGAACTCTCGAGAGAAAGTAAGAGTTTCCAGCCCTGTGACTTGCTTATCAACAGCCAATCAGGAGCGTCGTAAGGGACTGGCCTAGACATCAGATGCACGGTTGATGTGAATCTGCTATAGTGCTATGGTCCTCAGCGTCTGTCTGTAAGCATTTTACGCAAAGCGAAATTGTAATTACGATACAAATTTTTTTAAGAAAGTCATCCATGATAATGTAAGTAATGGTCGTTACCTTTCTTTGCCTTCTAATTTATCAGAGCTATGAACACCCGTAGGGTGGTAATACCGTCAGTGCACATTATGCGGTGCACTGTAGGCATTACTTAAGGTTCTTCGCAGCGTACCTTCGGCCCCTAGCTGCAACTCCTTTCATTCGTTTTACTGTACCTCCTTTCGTATTCTCTTTCTTCCATCTTACTTTCCACCCCCTCCTAACAATTGCCTCATAGTGCAACTGCTTTGAGGTTTTCCTCCTGTTACACCTATCAATCCTTTTACTGTCAGTTTCCATTTCTGCACTGAATGGCCTCATAGGTCCCAGTGCTTTTGGCCTTTGGCCTGAATTCCATATTCAATTCAATTCAGAACTATGAACAGACGTGAATGCATCCACGGAGATTCAAGTTATAATAAACAAAACCGAGAAAGAAACTTGCCCTTTTCAGAATCACAGACGCGGCGCAGTCTCTGATCAATGCAAGAGAATTCCACATTCTTAACAAAGCCATGCTCGGTTCACAATATGCTTAATGCACTCTGATGCTCGCTGGTAAAGAATGGCTCTTTTCATTGAGTTTTTTTTTTTTTATAAGAAATGGATTTTGCATTGTTGGGGTAACTTCTCGAAAGCGAAATTGGCTCCAGGATCTGAAGTCAAGCTCTTGTGGCCTCGATTATATATATATATATATATATATATATATATATATATATATAGATAGATAGATAGATAGATAGATAGATAGATAGATAGACATACATACATACATACATACATATATATAACATACATATATAATACATATATATACTATATAATATATATATATATATATATATATATATAAAAATATACATACATATATATATAAATATATATACATATATATATATATATATATATATATATATATATATATATGATATATATATATATATATATATATATATATATTCTCATTCACATATTCTTCTGGATATTGATTTTTTAATCATCACTTTATTTTCATTTATACAAGACTCCTCTCCTTGTAATTTCGTCGGCCTCGTAAAGGTTGGCGAATAACCGATTACAGTGAGCCTTCAATGGCACACTGTAGACGGCAACACAAGCCCTTCCGTAACATCCTTACGAGCCCAACTGCGTCGCTTTCAGCCTTTTACTGTTCATCCGGTATCTCTGGGCTTTTCCCACTTGACTGTCCACCTCCTTTGACGGCTTCTTCATCCCATTTTTTCATTATTTTTCTATTGTTTTCAGGAGCAAAGCCTTCTGAGGAGCCGAAGTTTAAAGTACGTCCATTATTTTGGGTAGGGAATCACCCCGCCTCGGTGTCCTCACCATAAACGTCAGTCGTTAAATTAGAATGAAATTGTTTTTAGCTTTACAATCGAAATGAAAATAAAGGATGGATCGTAAATCATAAACCATTCACTCCAAAATACTGACGGTTTAAAAGTTAAAAGTTATCCTGCTACATTTTTTCAATTCAGGAGGTGCAAAAGAACGACCGAAGTTAACTGGAAATATAAACGAATAAAAAAAAGGGTTCAGAGCACTAGCAGCGAGGACAACGGGCCACACGTAAGGAGGGATTTGTGGTGGACCGGCCATATTATATTATGGCCTATAAACGACCAGGTAGATATATGAGGGACATCTCGCTGGGAAATTGTGCGACAGTCGTTTTTGCTGTTTGTTATTTATTCATATGTATTAGTATTTATTTATGTGTATTCATATTTATAATATGGATTAATATATATTAATATTTATTGTAAATTAATACCTAATAATAGAAATATTAATACATATTTATCAATTGTATTAATATTTATCAATATATTTTAATGTATATTAACATTTATTATTGTATATTATTTAATAATACTGTATATTAATAATTAATAATATTTAATATAATATGTACTACTATTTTTAGTACGTATTACTAATAAATGAAATGTATTATTTATTAATAAGTATGTATTACTATTCATTGCTACAGACATTCATGATGACTCCATGCCTGTATAAAGCTAACTGATTATAATCATTCAGCTTCCCTTCGTTCTTATGTTCAGAATTCACACCGGTCTCACCAGCTGGGAAAAACAGGAGAGGAGATGCCGCTCTTAGGCCCACTATAGTAAATTCACATCAACCGTGCATCTAACGTCTAGGCCAGTCCCTTACGACGCTCCTGATTGGCTGTTGATAAGCCAATCACAGGGCTGGAAACTTTCGATCTCTCTCGAGAGTTCACATGGGTAGGATCTATGTTCCACCTCTCCTGAGGGATGCGTCTTTCAGGAGAGAGTGAAACATACATCCTGCCTATATGAACTCTCGAGAGAGACTGAGAATTTCCATCCTGTGATTGGCTTATCAACAGCCAATTAGGAGCGTCGTAAGGGACTGGCCTAGACATCAAATGCACGGCTGATGTGAATCTACTATAGCAATTAGCTTGGGCCAACGAAGCTGGCAAAAAAGCTAGCCCGAGAAGGAAAAAAGGCAAGGGGTGGAAACTGACCACATATAAGGAAGAGGTCAGACCCCCTCGCCCTAGTCTAGCAGAGGTCGTGACCTAGCCAGCTTCTTAGACAGATCTTGTCGGCAAGCCATATGAATGTCGCTGCCCTTCCCCCTTCCTGCCACCAAGTTACTTTTGTGACGCATACAATCCATATTCCGCCCAAAGTCACTTAAAGTCTCGTTATTACTGTCAAGATATCATCATCCTACGGACTAAGGTACAGTTGGATTTGGAAATTATTTCAGATAAGCTTAATGTAAACATTGCACATCCACGCCCGTACATTTATATATATATATATCTATATATATATATATATATATATATATATATATATATATATATATATATGTATATATCCTATATTTATATATATATATATATATATGCATATATATATATATATATATATATACACCACACACACACACACACACACACACACATATATATATATATATATATATATATATATATATATATGTATATATACATGCATAATGTGATGTGTATAACTGCTTATGAATGCGTCTATGGGAGTATTTATACGAAACAGAAAACTACTCGGTGCGTCCCTATAAGCCTAAAACGAAGGAGAAATCGCGGTATCTCACCTGAACGAGCCCATTACCCCGTCTTCAGGTGAGTGACGAAGATCTGAAGGATTCCCAGACCCACCTTTGAATGTCAATATTCGAAGATATAACAAAAAATAAAGGACAGAAAATAATCATAAAAGAAAAAAAAAATAAGGCCCTGGGGACGTAGTATGTGATGTTTGATTTTGAAGAAGGCTTTGCCTATTTTAATTTGAGTCGGTGTGGTGGGGGGGGGGGTGGGGTGGGGGGGGTGGGTGGGGTGGGGGGGGGGTGCGGGGAATGAGAGTGGGTGGACAAATTATTATACGGCCACTGTCATCTTTCTCTCTCTCTCTCTTTCTCTCTCTCTCTCTCTCTCTCTCTCTCTCTCTCTCTCTCTCTCTCTCTCTCGGATGGAGACTAGAACTGAAGAGATACAACACAATATCATTGTGGGAACTTCTTCATACAAGATTTGTGGCACATAAAATAAACTGCCACCAGAAGTTGAAAACAGCAACAGCTAGACAAAATCATTAGGAGGGCACTGTGAATGAACAGTAAAACATGCTCCTAGAGATAAGTGAGCACACGATGTCTCCTCGGATGGACTAACAAGTCTTTGAGACATCCTAATCCTTGTAACTCTATCTTTTATGTAGTAAATTGAAACGGTTCATAATAGCTCTCTCTCTCTCTCTCTCTCTCTCTCTCTCTCTCTCTCTCTCTCTCTCTCTCTGTTCGTTCTTTGGGTGCGCGAAGAAAAAGAGAATATGAATTTCATTCAAAAAAAGTATTGTAAATCCTTTTGTGAATATAACGAGGCTTGAGAAGATATTTTTAATAAAGAAAAAAACATATTTCCTTTTTGTGTCAAATGAGATAGATGGGCAATTGTTTACTTACGAATTCACCTTTTTTCCACATGGCGTGGTTAGAATTTCATTATAATAATATGAGAGAGAGAGAGAGAGAGAGAGAGAGAGAGAGAGAGAGAGAGAGAGAGAGAGAGTAATAAGTTTCTTATTACATAGATATCAAAACTAAGACGGACAGACAGACAGACAGACAGACAAGAGAGGGAATGAACAATAATAGCATTTCCATTGCATATATATATATATATATAATATATATATATATATATATATATATATATAGTAATATATAAATATACATATATTACATATATATATATATCTATATATATATATATATATATATATATATATATAGTATATATATATATATATATATATATATAGAGAGAGAGAGGAGAGATGAGAGAGAGAGAGAGAGAGAGAGAGAGAGAGAGAGAGAGATCTCAACGAAGAAATTGAACGTCCACAGCATCTTGTTAATGATAACTTTAAACGTAAAATGATAAAGTTTACAACAACAACAACAAAATAATGTATAATAATAATAATAATAATAATAATAATAATAATAATAAAAATAATAATAATAATAATAATAATAATAATCCATATATTTATTGTCCGTGTGTAATAACGTAAATCTATCTAGGTATAATTATCTTAAAAATTGGGATTTGCCGTCGTTTAGCCCGGGCAGGTTTATCTCATGTTCCTGTACAAACATGCATAAAAGAGTAACACAAGCAGTAACATTAATCATTCTGCTACTTAGCCTTGGAGCTTTCACGCAATATGAAAAATGAAGTTACTCTCTCTCTCTCTCTCTCTCTCTCTCTCTCTCTCTCTCTCTCTCTCTCTCTCTCTCTTTGCCAACGGGTCAAGGCGTTATTACTAATAAATTATGACAGGACATTTTTATTACCTAGTTTTTGTCATCACTGTCCTCTTTGAGAGAGAGAGAGAGAGAGAGAGAGAGAGAGAGAGAGAGAGAGAGAGAGAGAATCTGATTTTTTCTTTTAGTTGTTTCTGCCCTTTCATGGCTTCTAAAAGTCAAATTGTGTGTGGGTGTATGTATGTATATATTATATATAAAACGAAGCATAAAAGAATATTGAAACCGTATACGATATCGGACACACACCAGAACACTTCAACGCTTTTCAGTGTCACTGAATGTAGATAAATCTCTCTCTCTCTCTCTCTCTCTCTCTCTTCCCCCAAGTCAACCAGTTCATCAGACGCCTTGCCATCGCTCTCTCTCTCTCTCTCTCTCTCTCTCTCTCTCTCTCTACTCTATTCCCCCAAGTCAACCAGTTCAGCAAACGTCTTGTCATCTCTCTCACTCTCTCTCTCTCTCTCTCTCTCTCTCATTTCCCCGAAGTCTACCAGTTCACTTTTCATTGTGCATCTCTCTCTCTTCTTCTCAGGTCTCTACTCTCTTCTCTCTCTCTTCCTCTCTCCACACACACACGACACCACCACACACACACAGCCTCACAAAACGCTCAAAAATCAAATCACTCTGCCGAAGGTTGATCAAGAGATGAAGAGATTAAGGTAAGAGGCTCAAATCCACACAGCCAGTGATTGCCATCGGTGATTGCCGCTTCCTCAAGGGTTGCAAAGACCCTTTGATGGAATTTGGGCAACCTTTCCAGCTTTCGCCTTCCCCCCTAGAACGGTAATTACGCCCGGAGAGGGTCCTCGTTGGTGGAAACCTCTCCCAGTATTTGCATTGAAAGCTGCAGTGGAGCCTCTTATGCACAGGTTACTGAGCTGAGAAATATCTTGCATTTACTTTCATGTGAAAGACTAAATATTGGACATGATTAGAAAAATGTTTTGCATGACTATGAAATATTTGATATGAATATGAAATGCTGGACATGGATATCAAACACTGACATGAATAATAACTATTTTACAGGGATGTTGCATATTTCACATGAAAATACAATATTATAACCGAATAATAAATATTTTACATGAAAATGAAATATGGTACATGAACATCAAACATTCAAATGAATACGAAATATTTTACATGAATACAAAGTATTTTACATGAATATCAAAAAATGACATGAATATAAAATAATTTACATGAATAACAAATATTTTACATGAATATCAAATATTGACATGAATATGAAATATTTTGCTTGAATATCAAATACTGACATGAAAATGAAATGTTTATACACGAATTATAAAATATTGCAAAAGAATATGAAGTAGTTTACCTGAATATTTAATATTTTACATAAATATTAAATATTCTACATGAAAATTGAATAAGCTAAATGAATATTCATTTCCTATGAGTTTGAAACACTATCATGAATACGAAATATTTCAAATGAATGTGACAAGATGGACTGTAAATTTTATAGTTATTCTTGTGAATTGTGTTCTGCTTGATTATTTAGGGTATCTTAACTTTTGCTAGTGGTCGCCTCCTTATCAGGGGTCACTTGAAATTCTTGCAATTCGAAGCTGACCAAAAAACCAATGTTCTATATTGAAGGGTTTGTTTTAGCCTCTAAATTGTGGCACTGAAGATCTTCGTTCATTGTTTATTAGCTTATTCATTGATTGATTCATCTGTGGACATTGAAAATAATTCCTTGCAGACATCTATTCGCAATTTTTCAAATGATATAGCTTGATAGTCACGCGAGATACACTGAAATATGTAGAAGGAACAATTCATTAGTTTTGCTGCTGGACACATGAGATGAGAAATAAACCAGGCAGTGGCTTAGGAGGCCTAAAGGAACTATCGTTTCTATTTCTGGATTCTATTACGCTGTCTAGGACGTTCCAAGTTGAGACGCCAAAGAAGGACGTGAATATCTGTCTATCTATCTGTGTTTGTGTAATATATATATATATATATATATATATATATATATATATATATATACACGTGTGTTCATGTATACATATATAATATATTAAAATATAAATAAAAATTTAAAAAGACAAATCATGTGTTAAAGGAATTATAATCATATCTAGATATGTCTGTGTGTGCGTTAGCGTGTGTATATATATATATATTAGATATATATATATATATATATATATATATATGTGTGTGTGTGTGTGTGTGTATTAGTATAATATTATATTTATTTATATTATGTAATATATATATATATATCTATATTATATATGATATATTGTATATATAAGTGTATATTTATGACAATAAACGTGAATTAAGAATAGGGGTAACGACCATAAAATTTCAAACAGTTATATAGAGAATCATAAGCAAAACCAATCATTACTCCACAGTAAATATTTAGTCACAATACATGAGCGGCAATGATATATATTTGCAAGAAGTACACTTGAAAGCAGATGGTGAGATGCAAAAAAACAGGTTGCAAGAATACATTTGCAAGATGCAAAAAAAAATTTTTTAGGAATTGTAACCAAACAGAAGATGAAAATAGCATTCTCGTCAACGAGGCGCCTTCGTAACTTCGTTATCTCCGAGCAAAGGAACACGGAAGAACGAAAAGTTAAAGAAAAAAAAACGAAGACCAAACTTATCTACTTGTTTAGAAGTTTTGTCCCTCACTTCCCACGGTAATGTATCTTATCGAGGAGAGTGAGCGAGAACATTTTCGCGGTCTTTTTCGCAATATTTGTTTGAGCTCTGGTCCGTCTGAATATTCTGGAGTGTAAGTGGTATGGGAATCTATATTAAACAAGATATAGTGTATATATATATATATATATATATATATATATATATATATATATTATATATACTATATATATATATATATATATATATATATATATATATATATATAACATAGATATATATATATCTATATATATGTGTGTGTTGTATGGACGAGCGCAAGTATCGGCAGTTTCAACAACATTTTCCAAAGTGCGTCTACGAAAATAGGTGCTATTATTAAAAAAAAGGATAAAAACTGATTTTCTCGAGAGAAGTGACGCCTTCAAATCAGATTTCACGCTCTACTAATTGCTCTCTTCTTCTTCTTCTTCGTATTCTTCTTCTTCTTCTTCTTCTTCTTCTTCTTCTTCTTCTCGTTTCGTATTTTATTTTCAGTACCGCTTACGAAAAAAAAAATATTCGTCTTTACTAATCTGAGTTTTTTCCCCCATTTTACCTGGAATTTTACGCCAGATTTTGCCCCCTTAACTAATTCTTTATACGATGAAAAAAAAAAAGTGCAGAAAGAAGCGATTTAATCACCTTAGAAAATAAAAAAAAAATTTCTTTCGTGTGGTAGTATACCTAGTAACAGTAATGAAATGCCTTTGTAATTTATTTAAACATTTACTGAAACTTGCATCGAACCTTGGCAACCTGGTGCAAGCGGCAATAGGTCCTAATTAATTAAGGAAGGGTTTAATAAAAATCAATAATTTTAAAATAAAGAAAATGGAGTAGTTGTTTACAGTAATTTATAAAAAACCACATCGTCGTGTTCAAAAATAATAAAGTTTATATATATATATATATATATATATATATATATATATATATATATATATATATATATCTATATATATTAGGAGTATATATCTATAAAAGGAGCCCACATATAGAGAGGAAAGTACTATATTTCAGAGACTGCTGTCTCTCTCTTCAGGTATATGAATGAGAAAAGTTTACAGAAAAGGTGGTATTTATACCAAGAGATCCGTCCACAAGTAAGCCAATTTAGGTCACCCCCGCTGATAATCTTCCTTTAATCTTCTTAAGCGTTGGTTGAATAAAAACTTGGTCGACGACATCCGAAATCCATGCCCCTTTTGAGATGTTCATTACCTGCTTCTCTTTTATTAAGGCCGATTCCATCATTTTGACTCTTGTACGGCAGTTGCTGCTATAAATTAACACGTGACAAATTCCAGTTTATTCTATGGTTATGTTCATTTATATGGTTGAAAAATAGCCGAGTTCTGTTGTCCATACCTAACTGACCGTTTGTGTTGTATTAATCTGGGGTGGGGAAGTGATTTACCTGTAAATCCGATGTAAGATTGGTCACAGTCTTGGCATGGGATCTCATGGGAGATGTCTTTTGTTGGACGTTAATCAGGGATTTGGCTAAGGGTGTTTGGGTAGGTAAATGCAAAAGGATGGATTTCCCAAGGGTGTGCGTTACTCTTTTCAATCGTCTCCAGGTGAGGAATTTTTATTTATTGTTGGGTGTGTCTCTTGTCTTGTCTTTAGGGGGTCGGTAGAAAATTACGTTTGCTTTTTGAATTGCTTTTCTCAATTCAATGGTCAGGATACTTTAAAGATGAAAGTTGCTTGCGAATTAGTTCAAATTCTTTTTCCAGGAAATCTGGGGAACAAATTCGTAAGGCTCTTAAGAATGGTTAGCTGGCCTCCTTTCTCCTCTTTTAGGCACTTTTTCTCCCAGTCACATTATGGGCTCCTTTTATTAGATGGAATTCTGTTGTTACAGAACATTTTTACCATCATATATATATATATATATATATATATATCTATATTATATATATATATATATATCTATATATATATATATATATATATATATATATATATATATATATATAGCATATCGGTGATCTTTATTCCCCATCAATTTTTTCGTTTTTAATATTTCCTTAGATTTTGTAAACAAAATTTTTTTTTTTATAAAATATTGCAAAAGAATATGAAGTAGTTTACCTGAATTGAGGAAAACTATACTTTTTAGATTACATATTTCTTTTGATTCTTTTTTATCAACTTGAACAATATATTGAGAGAGAGAGAGAGAGAGAGAGAGAGAGAGAGAGAGAGAGAGAGAGAGAGATTTTACTAATTATCCAAGCTCTATTACATTATCACTGTGTGTGTGTGTGTGTGTGAGATAAAGAAAGAGAGAGAGAGAGAGAGAGAGAGAGAGAGAGAGAGAGAGAGAGAGAGAGAGAGAGAGAGAGAGAGATTTATTAGTCATCCAAGCTCTATTACACTGTCAAAGTGAAAGGGGGGATTTTTATTAGTTACCAAAGCTCTATCACATTTTCAATATGAGAGAGAGAGAGAGAGAGAGAGAGAGAGAGAGAGAGAGAGAGAGTAAACGCCCAGAGACAGATAATGCGCTTAATCTCCAGCCGATAGCTAACAGCTATTCCAGGGGAGTCATTGGCTTCAGTTGATAAGATTTCCAGCCAGATGGAGTCGCCCTGGAATCGCCAAAGAGACAGTATCAAGAAGGGAAGACGAGTGGGGCAAAATTACTCTTTTTTTTTCTTTCTCTGTCTCTCTCTGTCTCTGGTAAGAAGACATGATATGGGATAGGCTGGTGAAGCCTTCAGTCTATGGGGCTTTTTTCTTGTGTATTTTTAGGTGTTTAGTATTGTATATATTATGTGTATACATCATATATATATGCTTAAAAATCACAGTGGATGCACCTGACTCCAATATACATGCGAATACCACAGCAAAATGACAGGCAGAAGTTTTTCAGTAGTACCAAGCGCTTTCACGCATTTGTGTCTCGAGGATGCGTGAACTTTTGCCTGTCATTTTCATGTGGTATTTGATTTTATATATATATATATATATATATATATATATATATATATATATATATATATATATATATTAATATTAATATATATATGTACGTATGTATGTATTATATATTATCCATTTCTACAAAACCAATTGGATTTATCAGCTTTAGTAATATGCAAACTTTGTTTTATCTTTCTTAGTTTCTTGAATTGCATCGATAACCTATTCGGGAAATTCACTTAGGTATTAGTTTATTTGAAGTAATCCGTAAATGTATACAATGTATATATAATATATATGATATTATATATATATCCATAAACAAAAATGTCATATATATATATATATATATATTGTGTGTGTGCGTGTGTATACTCGTTTATATGAATATATATATTACATATATACACATATAAAAGGAGAAACTTACTTTCAAAATTAAATATTTTCTTAGAATTCCGCATTCACACGAAACAATTTTCAAAAGAAATATGTAATCTAAAAAGTACAGTTTTCTTCAAATAAATAGTATATATATATATATATATATAATATATATATATATATATATATATATATATATATAGAAATTCCATATTAAAACGAAATATAATTGTATAAAAAAAATATATAATTTAGAAAGTATGTTTTCCATATATATATAAATCTATATATTCATATCTATTTTATATGCAATATATATATATATACGTATATATATATATGATTCTTGATCTGAAAGTTTTTTATGCATATGTATATATATATATAATATATATATATATATATATATATATATATATATAAATATATACTATATATATATATATATATATATATATATATATATATATATATATATATATATATATACACACACACACACACACACACACAATTCCCGAGAAGAACGACTGCTATCCGATCCATGAAGCCGGTGGCATCACAACCTTCTCCCAAAGGGTTATATTAATAGACAAGATATTTGTATTAATTCTTACCCTAACTGATTAATAACCTTTGACGCAGAGCTCGCAGGACGAATGATCCGGGATCCCTGATCACTGATCACAGCTCGGTCGAATGTCAACCACTTATTAATCTGGCGATTAATCACTGCCTTGTCTTCGAGAGGTTTCGTTCGTTGCTGATCACGGGGTTCCCGAGTTAAATCACTGAGTTGAGGATTAATCATTCTTGGTGTCCTTTCCGTGTCTCAGACAACCTCTTCATTATCGGATATAGATATCTATTTGATATGAAACAATTCCGTAAAGAAAAACTGTCATTACTCTACATTTCCATTTCTCGATTTGACGTAAAAGGTAATGACCGAATAAATTATTCCGTCTGTTAACGTTAACATCCAGAACATTTTACATAGTTTCAGTCCAATTCATTTTACTAAAAAGGGAAAGAAATTGCTTTTTCTTTCATTCCTTTCTTTCATTCGTCTAAAAGAAATAGAAAAGAAATTAAAGGATACGAAATAGACTCTGGTCAGTGCGTATCCTAGTTTTTTTTTTTTTATTCTTCTTTTACTGACTCTGCTGAAGTAGAATATTTTACATAGTTTCAGTCCAATTCATTTTACCAAGAATGGAAAGAATCGCATTTTCTTTCATTCCTTTCTTTCATTCTTCTAAAAAAAAAAATTTAAATAACAATTAAAGGATACGAAATAGATTCTGGTCAGTACGTCTCTTACAGTGTTTGTTTGTTTTTTTTTCTACTGACTCTCCTGAAGTATTATTTTTACGTTTTGTACAAAACTCAAGTATGTGTTCTTGTTTAAAAAACTACTTCTACAGAGCTACAGTTTTTTCCTCAAAATTGTCTCCACATAACCACAGCTTATTTTCTTAAAAACTCTCTCTACAGAAATAATTTTTTTCTTCTGAACTCTCTCTACAGAACTAAGGCCTCG
>NC_087207.1:55266480-55303980 GCF_015104395.2 Macrobrachium nipponense
CCACATGAGGAAGAAACAGATTCCTTTTCACCCTTTTTAGATCCAGATGTACAGTCACTCAAAAATATTCTGCAACATGTTCCAGAAGTTTTCGTTCGCCTAAAAGACAAGATTATAAAAAATGTATGATATTGCTTTCAAATTGAAGTACCGGACATTTTTAGTTAATGATGCTTTAAGAGAAGCTACGAAAACGTTTTATGCATATGGCCATGATCATTGTAATTTGCTGGTTTTACCTTTTGACTGCAGATTTCTTTCCTTGCCAAAAATGTTTAAAGCTTTTAATGTTAATGTAATTTATAATAACACTCAGTCTGTGAGAACAATTTTGATAAAGAACTTTCCCCATTTACAAACAGGTAGCATATACGAAATTCCATGTAGTGATTGTGATGAAAAACATATTGGTCCAATCTGTAAACTGTTGGTATCAATATTTAATCAACATAAATATTGTAGGAAATACATCGAGTCCCCTCTTTCTACCAATGAACAACTTTGATCATGCAGCTAATTGGAAAAATTCAAAGGAAATTTTACTTTGCAGAAATATTGTTAAAAGAAACATTATAGAATTTAGCATAATAAAACATATGTCAAGTGGTGTTTTTAATATCAGTAATGGACAATATAAACTAGATAACTGGATTACGAAGCGCATTATTGACAACTTTGTAATTATGTAACAGACTGCTTAATAGTTTCATTTCCATTCGTAATATCTATCCTTTAAGTGGAATTCTTGGCAGTGGCCCATGTGCTTCTTGGTTAGGATGTTTGGTTGACCTATAGTACTTTATTTTTTCCTTTATACTTTTATCTTTGAAATTACAAAGCTGTTTTCCATTCCTCTATTGTACCCTAATAATGTGTAGCAAGAATACACGAAAGCGTTTCGTTAGTTCCTGCTGGCTCTTGATATACAATTTTTACAGGTTACTTGTGATCATATAACATATTGTATATCATATATATATATTATCTATATCTATATATATAAAATTTAACAATATATATTTAAATGTGTGTGTGTGATTTCTAACACACGTGTCAATACAACAAAAGCTCGAATCAATTAACAGACCACTTTACGGTACAGGAAATGAAACTGGCTATCAAACTAATTGTATAGACTTAAAAAAAAAAAAAGAATCATTCCTCTTTGTAATTCCTGGAAGTGACGGCGAATTGCACCAGAGAGAGAGAGAGAGAGAGAGAGAGAGAGAGAGAGAGAGAGAGAGAGAGAGAGAGAGAAGGGGATGGGGGTTGGGGGCTATGCGTACTACGACAGAACGAAGTTCCTTTGAACTCGCCTACCTGTCCCTACAAGTAAATAAACGGCTTATTTACCTGTCCGTTCATCGAGGCACTTGCTCCTGATGGGGAATCGGAGGGATTTCATCACCGCCGTGTCCAACACATTATTATTATTATTATTATTATTATTATTATTATTATTATTATTATTATTATAGCTGTTTTCCACGGCATTTGATTTGCATAGTCTTCACCATTCGTCTTACAATCTTCTTTCTGATATACAAAGTTTGCTAATGACATATAAAGACATATAAAGACTTCCGTTGCACTGGCGATCACCTCTAAGTGTACAAAAGCGAAAGAATTGAGATACGTGATGTATTATTATTATTATTATTATTATTATTATTATTATTATTATTATTATTATTATTATTATTATTATTATAGCTGTTTTCCATGGGATTTGATTTACATAGAGTCTTCTCTATTCGTCTTACAATCTTCTTTCTCGTTTATAAAGTCTGCTAATGACATATAAAGACTTCCGTTGCACTGGCGATCACCTCTAAGTGTACAAAAGCGAAAGAATTGAGATAAGTGATATACAGGTATGTAAAGCTGGCAGGGTTCTTTCAATAGGTGGGTCGGTCAGTAGGCTGAATTCTAATTGTTCAGAGGTTGATGACGATATCTGTCCCTGAGCCGTTGAGATCTATAGGCCTAACCTGTGTTGCTGGCTGGAGGTGGGCGTTAGCTCTGTTGCCCATCCGCCCCCATCCCCCAACTCTGAATATTTAGAGGATGAAAAGGCAATCAGGAAAATAATAAAGGAAAATGTCTCCCTAACTGTAGAAGGGGATAAAATTAACTTCATAATTTATTAAAGAAATATGAAAATTAACCAGCTGCTTCTTAAAAACAACCTGCCGCCCCAAGAAATATCTTTGAAGAGAAGGAATGTCATCTACGAATATACATGAAATGCCTAGTTGAAGGATGCTACCACTCATACGTCGGGAAGACCAATACCAGACTTTCCAAGCGTCTCTCCTGCCTACTTCAGAAAGGGACAATTAAAAAAAAATAAAATAAAATAAAAATTAAAAAAAAAAGACCAAAAAGAGCTGAGCTTATGAAGAACTTATAAATTATACACCAAACACCGGACCGACGACGCCTACGGTTTCTAGAGGCACTCCATATATTAGAGAGAAAAAAAAACAAAGCGTCAACAAAGTGAGAGAGAAAGAGAGAGAGAGAGAGCACCGGATACCGACGATATGTCACCTGGACGGCCTATAATATCAACCTTTGAAGTGGGGGTACCCAAGCCAACACCCGCCTCCACCTAGCAACACAGGTTAGGCCTACAAGATCTCAATGCCTTGGGGACAGACTTCGCCACCAACCTATGACTAATTAAAATTTAACCTACTGACCAACCACCTACTGTAAACGCCCTGCCTGCTGTAAATACCTGTACATCACACATCTCAATTCTTTCGCTTTTATACACTCACAGATAACCGCCAGGGCGCTGTCGACCCGTTAGAGCAAATAAACCTAACACAATTGACATCTTAACAGGTCCTTAGGAAAACCGATATAATAGCTACGTGCTAATGAGAAGATAGTAAGACGAATAGAGAAGACTATATGAATTGAATGCCATGGAAACAGCTATTATTATTATTTTTTTTTTTTTGAGGGGGGTGTGGGTATCACAGTCCTCCAATTCGACTGAGTGGTATCTATAATGTGGGGTTCCGAGTTGCATCCTGCCTCCTTAGGACTCCATCACTTTTCTTACTATGTGCGCTGTTTCTAGGATCACACTCTTCTGCATGAGTACTGAAGCTACTTCAGCCTCTAGTTTTTTCAGATTCCTATTCAGGGATCTTGGGATCATGCCTCCTAGTGTTCCTATGATTATGGGTACAATTTCCACTGGCATATCCCATTCCCTTCTTATTTCTATTTTTAGGTCTTGATACTTATCCATTTTTCCCTTTCTTTCTCTTCAGCTCTGGTCTATTTTCATGGATCATCCTATCTGTTCTGATACCATAGTCCCAGAGGATCTTTCCCTGATCGTTTTCAATCACTCCTTCAGGTTGGTGTTCGTACCACTTATTACAGCAAGGTAGCTGGTGTTTCTTGCACAGGCTCCAGTGGAGGGCTTTTGCCACTGGATCGTACCTCTTTTTGTACTGGCTCTGTGCAAGTGCCGGACATTCGCTTGCTATGTGGTTTATTTTATTATTATTATTATTAAGTTAAATAAGAAGGGTTATCGACTAAGAAGGGTTTAAATATTCCCCTTGCCGTCCCTGTGCGCTAGCGATGGGTAAGTGAACGTCTCTAAGATGAGTGGGTACAGAGCCCAGGCAGACGATTTCTAGGACCGAATTCACTCCCAGACCGCCACTCACAAGTCCACCAAGCTGTTGCGAATGGATGCCAGCAACTAGTGAGGTCAAGAAAAAGGGCATGGGGCTTGCAACCTCACTCCTGAAGACATTGCTGAGAAACCAGAAGGCTGTGACCTACTGGAGTCGACTGTCGGAAATTTAAAACATGGATTATGATGTATACAATCATATATATATATATAAATAATAATATATATATATATATATATATATAATATAATATATATATATATATATATATATATATATATATATATTATGAATATATATGAATAAATCAACCAGTATGAAATTCAAACTGATTACTCCAACTATACTCCCCTTCCATCCAAAAGCCCACTGATAAAACAGGGTTAAAACGAAATAACACGAGAACCTTCACAGATAAATGACAGCCAGCCGAGGAGAAATAAAAGGAACGTGTGTGTTTTTCAAACGTTTCATCATCTCTCGGTATTCCGCGGAAGCATTCACTCTATCATAGGGACATTCCAGGAAGCGTTTATTATTATTATTATATCTCTGGAGGGGAAAACAGTTCCCCACGACATTTTACCATTTTACGAAAGAAAACATTACGTTGGGGGTTCAGAATTCCACTTATTTTCACTCTTGAGTTTGACTTTGACTTTTGCTTTTTTTCCATTTGTCTGGAATGTGAGTGAATGCGTCTGTATGTTTCAGACTTCACTCTCTCTCTCTCTCTCTCTCTCTCTCTCTCTCTCTCTCTCTCTCTCTCTCTCTCTATATATATATATATTTATATATAATATATATATATATATATATATGCCTCTAAGTATATATATATATATATATATATATATATACGTATATAATATATATATATATATATATATATATAGTATATTATATATATATACGTATAAACTTTGGTGTATATACGCACATAAATATATACATGCATATATATGCATATATATTTCTGAGTCTTACGTATACGTGTATGTATCATTATATATATTAAACTATATATATAATATATGTATATATATATATATATATATATTATAATATACATATATCTGTGTAAAAATTGTAGAAGGTAAAAGATAACAATGTTTCTTAACACGAATATTTCTGGGTTTATTTCTTATGAAAATTAACATGAAGTGTTACTTTCAAGTACCAATCGTTCGTGCACTAAAGTTATGTGATTTTGGTGCATATTATAAACAACCATTTATTTACGATTATTTTTAAAAGAATTTTCTAAACAATCAATGACTGCAATGACAATATTAAAACATCCTATCAACATTGTCGTCTTCACAAAAACAAAATGAATCCGACCCCCTCCCCAAGAGAGAGAGAGAGAGGAGAGAGAGAGAGAGAGAGAGAGGAGAGAGAGAGAGAGAGAGCCCATTATCTCAAGGCCAAGATCACGATTTATTACCAACTTTTTCAGCTTTTGTTTTTTGGCCACTTTTAAAAGACTGAGATTTGACACCATCGATATCTGGATGGAGGTTCCAAAAATTTATTCACGGACGTAAATTTTGAACACTTCAAGTTTCCAGTTGACGTTTTCACCATTTAAACTTCCTCTCCAGTATAATCAAATCGTACTCAAGAATTTATTTTCATATTTCTTAAGCATGGACAAAACTTACGATTCTTAAAACCGTTGAGAGCAGTTACAGTGGCTGGCTGATTTTAAGAAATATATTCTTTACTAAATGTTCGAGTATTTAGTTAACATCTTAGGCGGAAACTCTATCTGCCATGTTGAATTAAGAATAAAGAAAAAATAAAATAACCACAGTTCCATCCAATATAAAAAAAAAAAAATACGAACATTGGAAACATCCAACCAATATAAAACTACGAGCCACTCCACGATTTATGACCAAGCTTGGCATATAGCCAAGGGACACAGAGACCTCCAGACCGTTGAGGAAAAAACTGGCTATTTCACAAACAAACAAAAAATTATGATTCCAATGAGACGAGGTAAAACCACTGACGACTCGTAAAAAAGTCCCGATGTATGTTTTCTCGAAGATCTATGATATATAATTCGATGGAGAATTGCTACATCAACTGATTTTTAATCAGGATATATTTCCTTTTTCATGCCTAATGATAGCGTTTCTTTATAGCTACTCTTCTTCCCTTTCTTTCCGTTTTCTGTGATCTACGAGGTAGTAATCATAGTCGCCGACATCACTTATTCAACTAACTTTTTTTTCCCGCTTTCACGAAACGTCAGTCTGGGTATTTCTGAGTGCCTCGAATTTCCAAAAATCAGAGAAAAATGTGATCAGACTAAACGAATAGATTTGCAAAAAATGACGCAAACAATTTGGGAAAAAATACTAATGTGGCCTCGAATAAGAAAAACTGCTGATTTTACGTAAAATAAATAAGGAAAAATAAAACAGAATGATTAAAAGTAACTTAACCTTGAATGCGGTAGAGGCTGCAAAAATATCTGAATGTGACAAACAAAATAAACACTGAAAAACATTCAAAAGATGACAAATACCTTAACCTTGAGCTAGAACACAAATAAAAAACTTAAAAAGGTTTTTTGTGACGAAATACAGTAAATATATAATTACAGAAATACTGAAATATAATAGCATACAATAATAGGTATCTGTGGCAGAATTTAAGTCAGTGAAAACTTTCAATACGAAAACTCTTACAATAGACGGGAATTTGTATAAATATAATCATGGAATATTAGAAAGGTTCTACAAGATCATGAATTCCAGGATCAACCAATCTGAACTATTCTTCAAGCCATTCATATCCAGGCTGTGGTACAACCTACCTTCCTCTGTGACTCCAATCCTTAAGAAAACTAAGTCTACCGAGATAAAATTATATAAAATGTCTCAGTAGGCTGATGAGTCCAGAAGTCCACACCAAAACTCATACATTTATCCTTTGAACACCTTACCACGCTACATGCCGTCTTAATGCAAAATCCCGTGCTGGCATAAGGCCAACTAAAACCTAAAAACAAACTAACAATATGCTTCTTTCCTTTTGTTAATATCCACTTGATTTAGGGGGAAATCCCCAGGTTTGTATAAGGTGTTGGCATAAGGCCAGCTCTCTCTAGAACTACCCAGCCAGATGCAAAACCCTTTGAGTGCGTTAACACACTCGACATGCTGCCCTAGGGCAAGGGCGGAAGCTGGCATAAGGCCAACTTCCTCTAGAACCAACCAACCAGACCAAAAACTGACTAACGACAAAACCTTTCCAGTAAAGGCGCTCTCCTCGTTCCAGGACCTTCGGCAGATCTCACTTTATTGGCCCCTGGAAGAGGAACTCTCATGCATACGAAGAGGGTCTAAAGAGGTCGAGGGGATTTCTGGATGGAGCAGTTGGCAAACTCCTCCGCTGCTGGTTTGTCACTCTTATTAAAAGCCGATGGTATGTGGGTTGGCGTCGGGTGGGGTGGAGCCGGGAGAGGGGGGAAGTAAGATCATCAGCGTTGTATAATAAAAGGGTGAGTTCATGCATACATGATGAGAAGGCCCTTAGGAAAATGATAAATGAAAATGTAACCCCTACTGCAGAAGGTGACAAGATCAATCTGATAATGTATTATAAAAATATAAAACGAGCCAGTTATTACTTAAAAACAACAACAACAACAACCACCCAGCGCTCCCAGAAACGTCTCTAAAGACCGGGCAACGGCCCGCCAATACCTACGGCTTCTCGAGGCCCTATTACACATTTTGGAAAAGAAACCAAGTATCAACACAGTGATGGAAACCGAATTTCTCCCTACCATCATTAAGAGAAATTTAAGAAACCACCCTACGACAGACGACCTCAAATGCCCACCCCCAACAGCCCAAGGAGATCTCAACGCTTCCGAGACCGAGTGCCTCCCCAACCCGTGACCAACCAAAATGAAGCTTAATAACCGACTTATCGAATGTACACCCACCCCTCCTTGCTACATATACCCATGTAACTTGTATGTCAATCCATTCACTCTTTGAAAATAATCGCCAGAGGGCGTTTGAAACGTCAGAGGTAATAAAACTGAAACGACAAGAAAACTTTTCATGTCCTTTGGAAAGCTGTTAAACTAGGTACACGCTGCTGAAAAGAAGGTATTAAGAAGAATAGCGAAGATTCTATATAAATTGAATGCCGTAGACACAGCCATTATTATTATTATTATTATTATTATTATTATTATTATATTATTATTATAATTATTCCAGCTGCTCAAAAGACAACTAAATTGCAAAGTGCGTTTGTCACAAAACAGAATTCCCATCTGCTCTACGAAATAGAAAAACCCGAACGAAGAGAGAAAGAAAATCCAGTAACCAAAAATGAATTAATATAAAAATAAAAAATCAGTAAACAGAAAATAACTTTTAAAAAAAGACAAAATTCAGTAAACAAAAACCAATTAACAAATATATTGTACCTACACAAACATCGAAACACGTAAAAAAAAAAAAAAGTCAGGTGATCGGGCAAAAGTTGTACTGTACGTGTTTTTGACCCTTGGTCCGAGAGTGGTCCTAGTTCCCAAAATCCAGTTGGGAGAAGTGATGCCGCGTATTCCAATAATAGAATACACCACCTCGCGGTTTGGAATTCCTATGAATAGGGAATTTCTCTCTCTCTCTCTCTCTCTCGCCCCTCTCTTCATCTTCTCTCTCTCTAGGGCCTGACCAGTCGCTTTTCATGTCCAGTATTTATTCATGGAATATCCCAGACTGGCAAAGGGAAGTAAAGGGGAACAAAGATAAGCAAAAGGAAGGGAAACAAACAAAGTGGAACATGAAGAAGGAAAAAGAAAACACGGGTAAGCAAAGAGGAGGAAAGGAAAAACAATAAATAAATAAATATATATATATAGTATAAGAAAGGGTAAACGAAGCACCGTTCAGACGCGCCAAAGAACTGAGATAAAACAGTAATGTGTAAAAGGCAAGATCCCAAGAACGAACAGGAACTGGTAAAAAAGCGTTATGAATGACGAGAACCTGCATATTCTCCATTCGAGCGCATAGCCAGAATTCCCTCCGGAGGCGATAAGGATCGTCGTTCGAGTTATGGGCTAAATACGATCTTTCACCGAAGCTTGATAAATGGGAATGCACCCAGGGAGGAAGTCGCCCTCAGGGGGGTTGGGGGGGCGAATAAATAATAGCCTCAACGTCCTTGGCCGCCGTTGATATATTAAAAAAATATCCTTGCACTAGGATTCCACGATTTCAGTGAACAGGGAGACCACTGAAAATAAAAAATTAATTGATCTAGGTCACGATTTCGCTGAACCAGGAGACCACAGCAAATAAAAAAAAAAAAAAAAAAAAAAATCCTTTCACTTGGAGGCCAAGATCTCAGTGAACCTGGAGACTACTGCAAAAAAAAAAAAAAAAAAAAAAAACACTATGAGGTCACGATTTCGCTGAAACCAGGAGACAAAAAAAAAAAAAAAAAAAAAAAAAAAAAAAAAAAGTCGGGAAAAAAACTCGATTTCCCTGACGTCAATGAAACGAATAATAAACGAAAAAAGGGTAAAATGATGGCGACAAGAAAAGCGGCACCGTTCCAAGACTACTTCACACGTCGGCGGGAGATCACGGGAAAGGGAAAAGGCGGGCCCTGGTGCCACATAGATCGACGGGCGGACTCATAAAAAACCGCAGGGGGTTGCAGACGAGTTATAAGGATTTCGTCCCGACGGAAGACACGTGTCGCAGACTGAGAACTGTGACTGGAGAAGGAAGAGGAAGCAGAAGACAAAGAAGATAATAATAATAATAATAATAATAATAATAATAATAATAATTTTACTATAATGGGCGCTATGTCTGTCCGTCCGTCCGTCTGTCATTCAATCACGGCCAAACGGCTGGTCCGGTGGGCATGAAACTTGGCAGTATTATAGTGGGGACCCCTAAGATGGTTTATATAATGGGGTTTCATCCTACCTCGCCGCCACTGAAGGGAATAATAAATGAACCACAGAATTGCTTGAGATGGCGAATAAAGAAAGAAATCACTGCAGGATAAGAATATAAGATACGGGAAAACAGGTTGATTGCAAGCACTGGGTATCCTTCCTTCATTTATTTATCCATTAATTCATTCATTACCGAGTCTGCATTTAGTTTTATCAAATTATTCTAATCTAAGGATACACATGCTTATTTCCATTCAGTTTTCTTCCTTGCTTGCTATTTCTTCTGCGTTGGATGGTCATAGATTCAAGGTCTACAAGAGGCATCTTACTCACTTCAACGTCTTATCATCACTTACGGGCCAACTTTTACCCCTTTATGTTTTTCTTGACATGAATGTGTCGTGCTCTGCATAAGCCTATAAGCAAGTCCATGGCTTCTGCTGTTTTCATTATGAATAATATTGTTCATAATGACCACGCTAACTCATCCTGTTTCTCCTGTGCCTAGTAAGCTGTCCATCTCCTTTAACTGTTTAGTTCCCAACCTGCTGGCACTCGTGATAATAAAAGACAATGATACCAATTTCTGAACAAACGTATGTATGACTGCATGTACCTTTGTTTGTTTGTTTGTATGGTGATTTTACGTTGCATGGAACCAGTGGTTATTCAGCTACGGGAACAACGGCCTTACGTAACTTCCGAACCACGTCAAGAGTGAACTTCTATAACCAGAAGGACATCTCTAACCCCTCAGTGAAATACCCGAGAATCGAACTCGCGGCCGCCAAGGTGGCAAGCCAAGACCATACCGACCACGCCACTGACGCGCTTTGTTTCCTTATGCATTAGACTGCATTGCCCAACAAACTTTACGACACTATCATTGCATAACGTAATAAGATTTCAGGCCGTAATTGCTCGCTGCCAAAAGCAAGGGCGATAATTACGCAGGACCTTGGAACAAAGAGGCACTGGAGTGATTATACCACCTTCGTTATGATCTCCGGCTCATTTTACTGCTAATCTGGCTCGGGAAATTAATCTAATCTCCTTCGGCGGAATGAGAGAGAGAGAGAGAGAGAGAGAGAGAGAGAGATGAAAAAGAAAGTAATATTTAAAGGAAACCAATTATGCCAACACAAATATGATAGAGAGAGAGAGAGAGAGAGAGAGAGAGAAATATTTAAAGGAAACCATGTATACCAACACAAGATGAGAGAGAGAGAGAGGGAGAAAGAGAATGTTGGATGCATTATTACCAGTTCATTTCCGTTGGCAGCAAGGTTACCAAACCATATAGTCATTAGCTACTCATATATTTTATATATATATATATATATATATATATATATATATATATATGTATATATATTTTTTTTTTCATTCCTTAATAGGCGGGTTCTAAGCAAAGATGTTGGTAGCTCTGTTATCAAAGTTTATTTTACTGTTGGTAGCACTGTTTCCTAAGTTTACTGCTGTTGGTAGCCTTGTTTGCTAAATTTATATTCCTGATAATAACTAAACTAAGTCCCTCAATAACTGAAGCAGCAGATGCTGATCACTCACTAACCGAACTTCCTATTACTCTGCGGAAGTTCTCGTAGAAGTCGTCGTACTTCCAAAACGTCGTGATCCGACCTTCAGCTTACTCGGGACGCGTGCTTAAAATCTACAGACAAATAGAGAGTTGTTTCACCAACGAAAATCAAAATAAATACGCTATATTTTATTAGAAATAATTTTCCCCTACTGTTTAACAAGCACGTTATTTATTCTTTACATTTTCATTCTAATAAATAAATCAAAATATCCTATGCTAAAATTCCTGTACCTTTAACTCAACGCGAAGCATCTTTTTCAGACCTTTTTAGGCTTTTCCATAGGCCTCTCCTAACCCCCAACAAAAACAACAACAAATTAACTTGTAGGCTTACACCTGGAGTAAGCGAAAAATCTAAAGTATGATGATTACCTTACCAGCAAGTACAAAAAAAACTGAGAATTTTAAAATGACGCTAATTACTAATCATGATTCAGTAGATATATATACATAGACATATGTATATGCATATATAATATATATGTATATATAATCATAGGTGTATGTATATAACATACAATGTATGAAGATATATAAAATCACGCGTACATACATACATACATCCATTCGTTCCCTGGCGCTATTCTGCTCTGGATATAAACTGCTCAATGGATGGTTCCAAGTTAGCTAATGGAGTGAAAGGTCCTTGCTGGGGATTACAGTAAATCCCTTATTGATAATTTGGATCTCCTTTCCTTGGCCCTTTCGTACTGGGATTTCAGTCAGATTACAATCTCTGGCTTTGCCCGGGGTCGGGGTGGGGGGTGGTCGAAGGGATATCTATTAAGCGCTAGGACTGGCTTTTGATAAATGGGTATTTATAGGCCCAACATAGAGACACACTTTATTGACTCTCCCTCTCTGAACAAACACTCAGACACACACATATATACATTGTATGGGCATGTACTGAGAGAGAGAGAGAGAGGGAGAGAGAGAGAGAGAGAGACCTTACCTTACAGACCTTACATGTTGTTCGGGTTGCCCCAGGTCCCTCAGTGTGAGGCACCTCTAATGTCTACCAAAGAGTTGCTAGTACATCTTCCGGTATATTTTGCATCTTCCAATCTTGGATGGTCTGGGATGCAGTTTAGATATTTGTCGAGCTTATTCTTAAACACATCTACGCTCACTCCTGATATATTCCTCAGATGAGCTGGCAACGCATTGAATAGACGCTGCATTATCGATGCTGGTGCGTAGTGGATTAATGTCCTGTGTGCTTTCCTTATTTTTCCTCGTATAGTTTTGGGCACTATTAATCTACCTCTGCTTGCTCTTCCTGATATTTTTAGTTCCATGATGTTTTCTGCTATTCCTTCTATCTGTTTCCATGCCTGAATTATCATGTAGCGTTCTCTTCTCCTTTCTAGACTATATAATTTTAAGTATGGTAGTCTTTCCCAGTAGTCAAGGTCCTTAACTTCTTCTATTCTAGCTGTAAAGGACCTTTGTACACTCTCTATTTGTGCAATATCCTTTTGATAGTGTGGGTACCATATCATATTGCAATATTCAAGTGGACTACGAACATATGTTTTATAAAGCATAATCATGTGTTCAGCTTTTCTTGTTTTGAAGTGCCGTAACAACATTCCCATTTTTGCTTTACATTTTCCCAATAGAATTGCTATTTGATCATTGCATAACATGTTCCTATTCATCATCACACCAAGGTCTTTAACTGCTTCCTTATTTGTGATTGTCTCATTATTAGGTCCCCTATATGCATATAGCTTTCCTTCTCTGTCTCCATAATTTATTGATTCAAATTTATCAGAGTTAAATATCATCCTATTTACCTCTGCCCAATCATATACTTTGTTAAGGTCTCTTTGTAGAGCGTTCCTATCTTCATCACATGTAATTTCTCTACTTATTCTTGTGTCATTGGCGAAACTACTCACTACCGAATCCTTAACATTACTGTCTATGTCTTCAATCATAATAACAAACAGTATTACAGCTAACACCGTACCTTGTGGCACACTGGATATTACCTTGGCTTCATCCGATTTCTCATCGTTTGCAATAACTATCTGTTTTCTGTTGTGTAAAAATTCTTTTAACCATCTTCCTACTTTATCCTTGATATTGTGTTTTCTAATTTTCTTCGCTAATATATTATGGTCTACCTTGTCAAAAGCTTTTGCAAAGTCTAGATAAACCACATCTGTTTCATTTCCGCTTTTCGTATTTTTGAATATGTTCTCACGGTGGACTAACAGTTGGGTTTGTGTACTTTTTCCGGGTACGAAACCATGTTGTCCCATATTAAACAAATTATTTTTTATTAAATGTTTCATAATATTTTTCTTCATTACCCTTTCATACACTTTCATAATATGTGATGTTAGACTCACAGGCCTATAATTACTAGCCTCTAGTCTTGATCCACTTTTGAAAGTAGGGATAATATATGCTAATTTGTGCTCATCATAAATCTTGCCTGTATCTACACTTTGTCTTAATAATATTGCAAGTGGCTTTGCGATAGAATGAACTACTTTCTTTAACAAAATAGCAGGAACTCCATCAGGCCCTGCTGCAACTCCATTTTTAATTTCATTAATAGCCTGCACAATATCAGCTTCATTAATATCCATGTCAGCTAAATATTCACTATTTTCGTCCCTTACTTCTATATCATTATCTTCATTATCTATTCTAGGGGTGAATTCTCTCTTATATCGTTCTGCCAATATGTTGCAAATTTCCTTTTTTTTTCATTCGTTAATCTCCCTTCAAATCTTAGAGGGCCAATTTCTATTCTTCTTTTATTCATCTTTTTCGCGTATGTGTATAATAGTTTGGGGTTTTGCTTGATATTTATTAGGGTTTTTTCTTCCGATTCCCGTTTTTCATTTTCTTTTGATTGTATAATCGTTTGTTCTGCATTTTCTATCTTACTTTTTAGTTCTATACTTTTCCATGCATTTTTTTCTTTCGCAAGACCTTTTTTCCACTTTCTGATTTTCTGGAACAAGATCCTTCTGTCTCTTGCTATGCATGACTGATGTTTACTTTTCTTCTTCGGTATATATCTATCCACTATTTTCTCTAATATTTTATATAATATCTCCGTATTTACCCTTATGTCATCACTTATGAAAATGTTATCCCAATCTTTGTTTAATTCTTCATTTATTTCTGACCATTTTATATTTTTACTGTAGAAGTTGTATTTTCCATATCCTTCCCACTTTTTCATTTCTTGCTTACCTCTGTTTTCACTTGCTTTGGAATGGACTGTTAATTCTATGACACTATGGTCTGAAATATTCGCATTATAAACTATTATTTCTTTAACATAATTCATCTCGTTCACAAATACTAGGTCTAAAGTATTTTCCTTTCTTGTTGGCAGGTGATTTATTTGTTGAATGTTGTATTCTAGTAGCATATCTAATAGCTTTTCGAATTGCCTCTTATCTTCTGCACTACTATTACTCTCTTTTTTATATGTATAAGTACAACCACAATCTCCTATTCGTTCTTTCCAGTCTACGAAAGGAAAGTTGAAGTCTCCAGATAGGAGAATAGTCCAGTCCTTGTGATTTCTACATATATCATCCAATTTTTCTATTATTAAGTCAAACCCTTTAGTATTAGGAGGTCTATATATTATTATGTTCATTAATTTTTCAGATTCAAATTCTACCGCTATTAGTTCACATTCTGAGTTACTATATTTCTCAGAGAGAGAGAGAGAATAGTAGACTGAGCAACTCTACTCCGTCAAAACGTATAACATCTTATATTAACAACGACAGGCCTCGACGAGTTAATTCTCACTCCAGGGGTGTGAATCTCTTGACGGGGGTTTATATATTTTGGTATCGAGTCCTTATTTTTGGCTTTCACGGTACGGAATAATGAATCCTACTCTTTCCATATTCTCAAGTCTCCGCGGTACAGATTATGGCTTCTAATGAACCATGTTCCTACTGATAAGTCTTCAGCCAATATCCTTCAATTAAGTCGCATTGCACATTACTGAAAATACTTTCAGAATAAGTCAAAGCATTCAAATAAAACATTCCAGAATGGTCCTCCTGAGGTCCAATCCAAGAAAGTGGAAATAAAAAGGGTGATTCGATGTGTTTGGGCTCCGTCCAAACCCGGACATCCAGACTCTTCTTCTTCTTCTTGAATTCATCCAGGGTTGATGGGGAATCCAAAAGAATATATTGCTAAGGAGAATCGATGTCACGAGTGAGGAATGATACTGCTGCAAATTCAGTGTATGCGTTCACACACAAAAAGGCATTTGAACACGCACATGCAAACATGCACGCACGCAAACATACAAACATACACACACACATATATATATGTATATATATATATATATATATATATATATATATTAGGATATGTATATATATATATATATATATATATCTAGATATATATATATATATCATATAATATATAATCCGTATATGTATAAATTTTATATTAATATAATAATATATTAAATTAAATATTATTAAATTAAATATATATACATATATATATATATATATATATATATATATATATATATATATATATATGTATATCTTACAAGTGTGTGATGTGTTAGTGAATTACATATCATGTCTTGCTTGGAGACAGATTGAGCTGTAGAGGCAACCTTCTTGAATGAAGAAATCTGATGCATAAGCATTTTTAATCTGGAGGCTGTCCGTACTGTTGCCAGGGCGGTTTGGGGTGGTGTGTCGAGTATGTGCATTCGTTTGTACGAATATCGCTGGTCTAACCGACCGAGGCACTTGCGGGAGAGACACATTCCTTTTGTGATAGGAAAAAGGTTGGTTTGGTAAACGCCAGGTGTCAGGAGAAAACTCCATCATAAAGGTATGGCACATATTTTAAATGACTTAAAAACAGTTGCCTTTGAAAAGAGAGAGAATTGTGAAATGTATCTCTTTACTTAATATTGCTTTTGAGAGAGAGAAGTGTGAAATGTATCTCTACTTAATATTGCTTTTGAAAGAGAGAAGTGTGAAATGTATGTCTTTACTTAATATTGCCTTTGAAAAGAGAGAAGTGTGAAGTGTATCTCTTTACTTAATATTATGTTATGTATCTTTATTACAGATGGGCTCTAATCCATGATATTAGAGACGGGATTCTCTATCTTGATTAATGAAACAATTGACATTTTGGGTCTGGACGTGAATACTTAGCCAGGAGAGTGGAATGATAACTTATTAGCTTTCTTTGTGGGGCACACTTAGGTTTTTATCACTATGACTTATTAATAATTTTGTTCTATTTTATGTTCATCTGCTTTGGGTAATAAATAGTATATTTTTTTTATTTATGTGGGCTTAATAGCCTAATGACATGTTTGCAGATAGAGGGCGCCGCTGTTGACAGGTAAGGATTTCTAGTTTGTGTAGTTTTGTCTAAAGGGTGTAAGATATATACAAACATTAAGCTAGAGGTGCCGTCTAATATTAAACGACATTTTTATATAGTTAAATGATTGCGTGTATAAAATGTGAAGGTGATGATAAAAAAATAATATATTATATATATATATATATATATATATATATATATTATATATATATATATATATATATATATATATGTAACTTAGTTGTCATTTAAGTTTTTAGATTTTTAATGTTAAATATTGAAGTGTTGTATTCTTTCTTTATTAGCTTTTTGTCTCCTCTCTGGTGGTTATCTTGGTGTTTGATGTTGGTTAACGACTGTTTTATATTTTCAAGTTGTTTTGGTTACGTGGCTGGGATCCTTCGCTATCCGAAGGATGGAGGTTTACTCTTGAAGGAGTTTGCCTCAGAGTGTTTATGAGCCTCCAACATTGAAGGGCGCTACTATTGCTGTTGGAACGATATTTATTCCTCGCCATATTGCAGAGCTACGTTTTGACGCTGTATAGCTTATTGGATATCCTTACTCTGCAGCAAGGATATTATATTCTTCACTTTGTGTACTGCCCTTGGTTCAGTAAAAGCCAAGGGGACCTCTCTGTCCCAAGGTAATAACAGTTATACCTGTATTTATTTATTGAGATCACGACCTTTGATCCCCTGCTGATGTCATTAGTGGAGTTTGTGAAAGTCTACCAACACCATAGTTTAAGATCAATTTTCCCTGCCACCCAGATTAAGCCTCCAGACGTGGAGTTCGTTATTGTCCTCCAAGAGGAGACCTATAAAGTCGTTTGAGAAAGTTGTTAGGGATATTAGCTTGTATTTGTTAGGATATTCTTACTTTTCGTTTCCTTTCTCCTTTCTGGACTCCTCCCCTTTTTGTATGACTTTAATTGTGTAATTGTTTTCTTTTGCAGGAAGATAAGAGTGAATGTTTCTCATTAGTTACTGTATTATTGAGGTTCAGGTGTTATTTCTGTCTGAAACTTACGTATTAAAATGAAGTATTTTTTGTGCTATTGTCTTTGTCCCCTTGAATTGACTTTGCACTCTTATTGAAGTTGGATGCTATTCCACCTTTTGTGGATTGGTATGGTGTTTTGGTGAATAATACTTGATAAAAGTTTATTGTTTTGTGTGGTGGTCAAACCAGCAATCACAAGTGGCGACCGTTTTGACAGGATCTTTCGTTCCTAAGTATTCACTGGTGCATGTGCAAAGTTAATTCTTGGGGTTATTTTTCAGGCAACATACTTTCACCTCCTAGCGTTTTTCTTATGTAAATTCAGTGTTGTGTGTGAATAATACTGGTCATTATGGTTGTTAACGTATTAGAACTCCTTAGCGGAGAGGGGTGGCAAGAGAGGCTTGCAGAGTTGAATAGGGAGGACTTGGAAATTGTAGCGCAGCATTTTAAATTGGAATATGAAGTGTCCATAAGAAAGGGTGTATTGCTATTGCAAATTTATTAATATATTAAAACTGTAAAGGCAGGTGGGGAACGAGAAGTGAAACTTCTGTTGTCTGTAGAAATTTTGGATAGGCAAATTGCTCTGAGGCAGATGGAGTTTGAAATAGAAAAGTTTAAGGCAGACGAAAGAGAAAGGAAAAGGCAGCATGAGATTGCCATGAGAGGCACAGGTTCTTCTTCTTCCCCTCCCCCTTCCCCAAATAGGTCAGTAACGCCTGCTATTAATTTAGCGCGGGCTCTCAAATTTGTGCCTAAATTTGAGGAAAACAATGTTGCAGTTTTTTTTATCGTTTGAGAGGATTGCAGAGTATTGGACCACTCGTATACAAAGTGAATTGGTTGGAAGAGCTCAGAAGGTGTATGTAACTCTGGAGGAGGATCTGTCATCAGATTATGAGAGTGTGAAGGCTATTGTCTTGAAGGCCTATGAGTTAGTCCCTGAAGCCTATAGGCAACGCTTCAGAAACTTAGAAAAAAGTAGGGAGCAAACTTTTGTTGAATTTGCAAGGTCGAAGGAACAATATGCTAGTGATTGGCTCAAGTCCAAGGAGGTGGTAGATTTTGAGAAATTGAAGGAATTAATGTTGGTGGAGGAGTTTAAGAGGTGTGTGCCGGATAAACTGAAGATCCACATCGAAGAGTTAAAACTTGAGACCGTTCAGGAGGTAGCCATCGCTAGTGATGAATATTATTCGTCTCATAAGAGTGAGTTAGGGGGAGTAACGACAAATGTTTAGTCTAGTTGGGTTAAAGTACGTAGGAATAATAATTCTAATAATAATAATGCGAGGATGTTTACCAGAAATAATTATAAGAGGTAATAATCAGGGTAATGCTAATACTAATATTAATTTTTCTCCTAACAGAGGTAACAGGAGATCTAATATATATAATCCAGAGAAATTGAAGACATTGACGTGCTTCTTTTGCAATAAGAAGGGGCACGTAAAGAGCTTGTGTTATGCGTTTAGAAAATCGCAAAAGGCTGATGGTAGGCCAGTGATGGGTGTGGAAAAGAGAGAGAGAGAACCTATCCCAACAAGGTCCACTGGCCAATGTCTACGTGGCTGTTTTGAGAAGTATTTATCCATCGGTAGTATCTCGTCCGCAAATTCGTCCGAGAAAAGACGAGTACGTATTTTGCGTGATACTGGAGCAGCTCAGTCTTTGATCCTTAGGGAGGCATTGCCGTGTAATTTTGTTTCTGAAAGTGAAGAAATCGAGTTATTGTCTGGTTTTCCTGATACGGTAAAGTCTTATGCTATTGAAATTTTAATTTAATTTGCCCTTCCTTTGCAGGGGATTTGAAACTGGCCATCGTTGATAAATTTCCTGTTAAAGATGTTGATGTTATGATAGGGAATGATGTTGCTCTTAAGAATAATACCCATCCCATATTGATAAATCCTGATAGTGAGGTAGCAGTAGTTACTGAATTGGACCACTGAAGAGCTTATCAAAGCTCAAAAAAGAAGGATTTTCGGGATCTCCCTATTGAGTCAGGTGAGGTGTCTGATATAACTGGTCCTTAATTTAAGATAATTGATAATATTTTAAATAGGTTGAGTAGGCCAATGGACATTTTGGCATTCATAAGACTTCCGGTAAGTTGCTTATGAATTATTATTGGCCCAAGTTGAAGGCGGACGTAAAGAAATTTGTCAATAGATGTGATGTCTGTCAGAAGGTCGGTAAACCCAATCAGCTTATTCCAAAAGCGCCTCTATGTCCTATTCCAATGGTTTCTGAACCTTTCAAGGAGGTCATTATTGATGTTGTTGGACCATTACCAAGGTCTCGTAGTGGAAATGAATATATTTTGACTATCATGAAAAGGATGTCTCGATATCTCGAGGCAATACCATTACGTACTATAAAAAGTGTTCAAAATGTAGATGTACTAATTGACTTTTTCACCAGGTATGGGATGCCTAAAATAATTCAGTCGGATTGTGGTTCTAATTTTGTTTGCAGGTATTTCAGAGATAAAATGGCAGAGTTAAATATAAAACATGTAACTTCTTCTCTATATCATCCAGAAAGTCAGGGAACTCTGGAGAGATTTCATCAAGCCCTGAAATCTTTGGTAAAGAAGTATTGTTTGATCAATGGTTCTGAATGGGGATAAGGAATTACCCTATTTGTTGTTTGCTTTCCGTTCTGTCCCAAGTCACTCTTCAGGTTTTTCGCCTTTCAGCCTTATGTTTGGCCATTGTGTTCGAGGTCCTCTCGATGTTGTTCGAGAGTCTTGGGAGGGAAACGTCCCTGAGATCAATTTATTAGATAGATCAATTTATTAGATTACGTGTCTAATCTAGGCGATAAGTTAACCAAGGCTGGGAAATGTGCAGGTGAAAATTTATTGTGTAGCCAAAAAAGAATGAAGTACTTTTTTGACAGAAGGTCTAAAGCATGCCACTTTGCGGTAGGCTTCAAAGTTTTGGTTTTGTTACCCATTCCAGGAAATCCATTGAAAGCTTCTTTTAAAGGTCCTTGGAAAATTTTGTAAAAAATTAGTGAGGTCAATTATTTAGTAGAAACTCCCGAGAGAAGGAAACCTTTTCAGCCTTGTCACGTAAATATGTTGAAGGCATATAAGGAACGGGAGAAAGTTTTCCCGTGGCAACAATAGGGGATGTTGTAGTTTCCGAGAACGATAACCTTTTTTTTTCTTTTTCAGAGGGTGAAAGTATTGATGATAATAGTTTTGATGGAATTCTTTGAAAAATTTTTCTGGAATTGTTTCTCATTTAATTAATGGAGAACAAAGGTCTATAAAGAAATTGGTATTTAATTATAAGGAATTATTTTCGGACTTCTGTCCTTGAGCATGACGTGGATGTAGGTAGCGCCACTCCTGTGAAACGATCTCCTTACAGGTTGAATCCCTTCAAAAATGAGGTTGAGCGAAGGAAGTTGACTATATGCTAAAACATGACCTGATTGAACCTAGCCAAAGTCCTTGGTCATCACCTGTTGTATTGGTAAAGAAAACCGACGGGGATTTCAGGTTATGTTTTGATTACCGTAAATTGAATGAATTATCTAAGTCTGATTGTTATCCATTACCTCGAATTGAGGATTGTATTGATCATACGGGTAAGGTCAAATACATTAGTAAATTCGATTTGCTGAAAGGTTATTGGCAGGTTCCTCTTTTGAAGCGGGCAAGGGCCTTGTCTGCTTTCGTAACACCACAGGGACTGTTTCAATGTAAAGTGGTGCCGTTTGGTATGAAGAACGTGGCTGCCCCCTTTCAGAGGTTAATGAATACTTTAGTCTATGGTTTAGAATGGTGTGTTGTTTATATTGATGATATTGTTATTTATAGTGATGATTAGGAAACACATTTAAAACGTATTAGGGTACTGTTTGAGGTTTTGAAGAAAGCGGGTTTAGTAATTAATTTAAAGAAAAGTGAATTCGCAAAGGCGAGGGTTGTATATTTAAGTCATGAAGTTGGTGATGGCAAAGTTGCTCCTAAGCAAGCAAATATCGAATGTATTGAAAAAATGTTAATTCCTAAGTGCAGGAAGGATGTCAAGAAATTCCTAGGTTTGGCAGGGTACTACCGAAGGTTTGTTAGGAATTTTTCTGACATCGCCGATCCTTTGACTAATCTCTTAAGAAAGAAGGTAGCTTTTGTCTGGACTGATGAAACACAAAGGGCATTTGATAATTTGAAAAGAGTACTACTTAATTTCCAATTGTCTTGAGGGCTGCTGATTTTGACCTTCCTTTTTCTCTTGCCACGGACGCAAGTGACACTGGTGTAGGAGCGGTGTTGTTGCAGAATGACGAACAGGGAGTTTCTCATCCTGTCTCATTCTTTTCAAAAAAGTTGTCCTCCGCCCAACGTAGGTATTCCACAGTGGAGAAAGAGACTCTTGCTTTAATATTTGCTATTAACCATTTTCAGGTTTATCTCTCCTCCACAGATACACCTATTAAGGTCTTGACGGGTCACAATCCCCTGACCTTCATCAGCAGATACAAGAATAAAAATCAACGGTTGATGAGATGGAGTCTCATGCTGCAAGAGTGGAATTTAGAATTTTCCCACATCCAAGGAAAAGAAAATATTGTTGCCGATTTTCTCTCTCGCAGCGTTGAATAGTGGTTTTTCGCAGAGGGCTATGCAGTTATTAAAGGTAGTATCTGTATCGTTCTAATTACGGTGTGTGTGCTGTTGAAGTGGGCACGTAGTGAGTAGAAACAAATGTATATTTAAGATGTATTAATCATGGCTTCTTTACAGAGGACGATAAAGTTTTAGGTGTAGTATACGGGTTAGTTAATGTTAAAAGGTGAGGGTGATCAATGGCAACTGTTAATGATTGATTAATTAAGTCTAAGGTTTCGAGGTTCGGGTACGATAAGGTTTATACTAAGCTAAGAAAAGAGACAGGCACTAATAGGGTTATTCTGTATTTTCAGGCTAATAATTGCGCTTCATATATTTTGTGTTTGTTTGTGCAGGGGAGTCTTGTGGTGGTCTTATCTGTCTTTCGGTGTGGGTGTATGTATTGGACAGTATGATGATAAGTGTGATATAACACTGAAATAGACAGTGGTTTTTGAGCCGAACATTTATTGATAGTGAGTGAAGTGTATCCCTGAAATTGGACAGTGTATTGAGTGTGGAAAAGGTTAGTGCCTTTGGACTATATAAATAGAATCCGGTTGTTAGAGCAATGACCCGCTCTTAAGTTTAGGAATTGAGTGAGTGATGTGAAACTCTTAGGTTTTGGGTATTTATTTATTGAATAGTGATGTTGAGTTTCTGGTTTGGGAAACTTTCCCTGTGAATAGTATTAAGCTTATGATGATGTTGGTATTTGTTGTGAGCTGCTATCCTTGGTACTTGCCACCCCCTTTCCTTTTGTTAAGGTCTTGTTTTTGATGAGAAAATTTTGCTCTTTATAGTTTTGTATGAGATCATCTATTTTTGTTTACTGACTATTTTTTACTGTTATTTTATAATTTCACCATGTAATAACCATATATTTTAAAACCCGTTGGTCTATGTATTGCTTCTTTATTCTGGTTTGTTCGTTATTCGAGTTCGGTAAGCAAAGGTGATTGTAGTTGAATGTTAACATACTTTAAAAAAAATTTTGAAAAAATAAAAACTTTTTTTGTCGGGTGAGGAGGTGTAACTTAGTTGTCATTAATTTCTAGTTATTATTTAAGTTTTTAGATGTTTAATGTTTAATATTGAAGTGTAGTATTCTTTCTTTATTAGCTTTTTGTCTCCTCTCTGGTGGTTATCTTGGTGTTTGATGTTGGTTAACGACTGTTTTATATTTTCAAGTTGTGTTGGTTACGTGGCTGGGATCCTTCGTTATCCGAAGGATGGAGTTTTACTCTTAAGGGAGTTTGCCTCAGAGTGTTTCTGAGCCTCCAACATTGAAGGGCGCTACTATTACTGTTGGAACGATATTTATTCCTCGCCATATTGCAGAGCTACGTTTTGACGCTGTATAGCTTATTGGATATCCTTACTCTGCAGCAAGGATATTATATTCTTCACTTTGTGTACTGCCCTTGGTTCAGTAAAAGCCAATGGGACCTCTCTGTCCCAAGGTAATAACAGTTATACCTGCATTTATTTATTGAGATCACGACCTTTGATCCATTGCTGACTTCATTAGTGGAGTTTGTGAAAGCCTACCAACTCCATAGTTTGAGATCAATTTTCCCTGCCACCAAGAATAAGCCTCCAGAAGTGGAGTTCATTATTGTCCTCCAAGAGGAGACCTATAAAGTCGTTTGAGGAAGTTTTTAGGGATATTAGATTGTATTTGTTAGGATATTTTTAGTTTTCGTTTCCTCTCTCCTTTCTGGACTCCTCCCCTTTTTGTATGTATGTGTTGATGACCTGTCTTCAATTGTGTGATTGATTTCTTTTGCAGGAAGATAAGAGTGAGTGTTTCTCATTAGTTACTTTATTATTGAGGTTCAGGTGTTATTTCTGTCAGAGAATTATGTAATAAAATTAAGTATTTTTCGTGGTATTTTCTTTGTCCCCTTGAATTGACTTTGCACTCTTATTGAAGTCGGAAGCTATTCCACCTTTTGTGGGCTTAGTATAGTGTTTTGGAGAATACTACTTGATAAAAGTTTAGTGTTTTGTGTGGTGGTCAAACCAGCCATCACAATATATATATATATATATATATATATATATATATATATATATATATATATATATATATATATATATATATATATATATAGATTTATATATATGCATATATAGTATATATATATATATATATATATATATATATATATATATATATATATATATATATATATATATATATATACATATATATATATATATATATATATATATATATATATATATATATATATATATATATACATACTATATATATATATATATATATATATATATATATATATATGCGTGTGTGTGTTTGTGTATGAAAATACGTATCTTATAATATAATATATATTATTATATATTATATATATATATAATCTAGTATATAATCTATGATCTAATATTATATAATTATCTTATATCTATCTATTACATATATATATTATATAATATTAATTAATAAAATTTAATATATGTATATTATATTATATTATAAATCTAATGATATCTCATATAGATCATAGGATATATATTATAGCTATCATATATTAATCTAACTATACTATATATATAGTCTGTCGTTAGGTGAACAAAAAGGCTGCACAGAAATAGATAAGATTCCTTTTCAATAGAATCCTTACGAAACCTGAAAAACACAAAAGAAAGAATGAAACACTTGTCCCCCCCATACAGCCAAACTCTTTGTAATCCCATACGTTTCAAAAGAATACTTTCTTGGTGCTGAATGTCATCCGCCACTTCGTTAAGAAAATTGGTACGAAGAATCGAACAACCTTTTCGTTAAATGTCTCGTAAACTTTTAATGAAGTGAACTGAATGAAACCAGATGTCAGTCTCGTACCGACATCATTATCAAGAGAGACACAGTGCAGTGGAGCATGCTGTCATTTCTATTGGAAACACTGAATTAAAAATTGTAAGGCGACGTTGTATGGATCATTAGTCTCGTGTATGAAGATATCATTCATTGCTGCCAGATGAGTTAAACCTACCTCAGGTTATTGCATAATTTGCGTTGTTTAATTTTTTTTTCTCTCTCTCTCTCATCATAATATATATATGTAAGACATAGGGTTTTTGATTAATATATATTGTTCGTGCATTCTCTGTAACCTGTGGAATGTGGAGGACAGTGCAGAGATAACGACCTGAGAGTAGCTGATGAATGAGTTTCTGGGGGATGGCGTGAGATAAAAGTGCTTAGTTCGTCGAGTCAATGTACGACAGTTTATGAACTCTTCCCAAAGTGCCTTTGTGAAACTAGATGCAGCTAGAACCGCGAGGCGCTAGCGAACTGTGTGTTCGTATGTGCGTGTGCGCCTCTTTCTGTTAAAAGCGTTCATACCCAAGCCTATGGGAGGGATTTTGACGTAAGGGCTTGCGAGTCATAGGCAAAGATGCCGTGGCATTCGCCGGGGGAGTTTTTGACATAGTGTTTTAGTGCCCGGTTGGGAATGGGTAAGTGTTACCTTTACTTTAGCCAAAGGGGTGGCTTGTTTGATATCTTGTAAGATGTTCCATTTTATTAACTTTGTCTTTAAACTTGTGTGTGTACTTACCAGAATGTGTTCTGTATCTTTGGCAGATGGTTCTGGATTTCTGTGGGACAGAGTTCCCAGGGAAAGGTGTGACCTTTTGGGCTGACTTGACAATGAGTAGTTTTAAGTTAGTACTAGTGAGACGGGATTACTTAGTTAACGACTTAGTTGTTACTGTAAATAAACGTTATGTTATGATGCAAACTCTCCCTCATTTTCATTACCTGTTAGAATGGAGAGAAAGAGGTGGAGAGAGAGAGAGAGAGAGAGAGAGAGAGAGAGAGAGAGAGAGAGAGATGTGGGGTGATTGCGAGAGAGAGAGAGAGAAGCCTGTCCTGTGTAGTGGGGGTCTGCCTTCCGTTTCGTGTCCACGCTTACCGTATGAAATACATGGCGGTTTCCCCATGTAATAGTGGTGGCATGGAGGGATAATTCCCCCATATTAATAGTGGTGGCAGACGGTTAAAGATGGGATATAAAAGTTTTCTTGCTTTTCTATGCCTAGGAACGCCAATGTAGAGATGGTTGGCCAGTTAGGAAATAAAAGGGGTAGAGAAAATGTCCGTCCGTGGGATGGGGGGATGAGGAAAGATTTTCTATTAGGGTCATCAAATTTGCTCGTACCAAGATTCTTCAGGGTGGGAGTCGTGAGACAAGCAACTCAGTCTAGTTTGTAAGGGAGTGTTGCTAGGAGTCATCTCACCAGTCGCGTTTGTATTGTGCCGACGAGATTTACGCGTTTTTACGAAGAATTTCGAGTTCCTTTTGTTCCCATTATGGAGTGGTGAGTGTTAAAGAACTATTGTTTATCAAAAAGGAGTGGGTTTTTGTTTAAATATTTCAGGGTTATGGGATTGGTTCAAGAGGTCAAAACAATTTTTTCTTTCCCCATAGTGAAGTGTTTTCTTTATTTGCACGTGTTTATAATGGACGTATGCATTCGTCTTTGTTTAAAACATAGGAGTGTATTTTTTCTATGCATGGAAAAACTGTGCTTAGACAAGCAGATTTGGCTTAGTGACACAGAGCGGCCACAATTTTAAGGGCTCAGCATATTTCTGCAGAGAGGCGCCTTGCATTGCGAGGGTGTACGGGCATCCCTTGGGAGGGTAGTTGCATGGGTACCACTAGCCTCACTCGAGAGATAGTGCAGGGATGGGGGGGGATCCTACTGGCATGCCTCGGGGAGTGTTCTGCCGCTTGACTGAGGGGTTGTTCTCAGGGGGGGAGAAATTTTTTTGTCTCAGTGTGGGTGGATTCCCCCTTTTCCTTTTTTTTTTTCTCTTAGTGTTGGGAGATGGATTTGGCCTTGACATTGGATGCTAAGATATCAGCTGATTGATTAGTTGATGAAGTGAAATGCCCGTAGAGTCTTTTTTTAAGAAAAGAGATTTTTTTTCTCTCTCTCTTGGATGAAGAGAAAAGGAAATAAAGAGATTTTTCTTTTCCGAAAATAAGAGGGGGGAAAAGTAGTTAACATGCACGGGATGTGTTATATGTTTCTTTGCCTTGAAAGACACAAATATAAGGGGGATACACAGATTATTATTTTTTTTTTTATTGTGTTGGAGAAATTACTTTGAAATGCCGATGATTGGTGTTGGTATCTGTGTTGTGTGGCAATGGTGTTATGTCATGGTGTTGCATGCTTGAGAAATTGTATGTCATAGGATCAGCAATACTGTTGTATGCTATTTGAATTTCACCCTTACAAGAGAATTATTGCTTTGGAGAGTTATTATTATTATTATTATTAATTATTATACTTGAGATGTGTCACGGGAGGTTTGCTTAAGTATAATTATCATTACGGGAGAATTGTTTTACGAGAGATTTGAGATATTTCATGGGAGATTATTCAATAATTATTACAGATAATTATTCAAGGAGAATTATTACAATGAATTAATGGGAGAAGTCTTGTGTTAATTAATTGTTGAGTTCTTGTAACTTTGGAAGATATTTCAGTGATTCACGGGGATGAGTTTTGCTGAATCTTAATGAATCTGGCTGATTAAATCATGGTGAATTGTGTGGGATTTTGCTGAATTTTGTGCTGAATTTTTGGAGAATGGACAAGCATTAACATTGGTGATAATTTTTGTACTGATACTGATGATTTTGATGATAGCAATTTTTTTGGTGATTTTGTGATAATGATACTTCTGATACTGTTTTTTTTTTTTTTTATGTACTAATACGTGGGTGTTTTAATGCTATCAAGGGAGGTGAAATCTTTTGTGATTTTGGGAAGAACTAACAACACATTGTTTTAGTTTTTTTTTTCTTTTTTTTTATGAGTTCAGCAGATAATTGCTTGACATCTAGTGAGTTACGGGAGATAGTTAATGGTGCCGTTGATTTTTCTTTTCTCCTTTTTTTGAAGTTAGCCATCGCTGACACAAGTTTTTTTTTACCATGGGTGAATTTGAATTTGTTTTTTTCTCTCCAGTTAGTGTGAATATTATCTCAGTTCATGACTTAGAGTCATTTAAGAGAACGTGTTCGTGTTTTAGCTATTTGATGCTATAGAGTAATATATGGGAGATTTTCTTGCACGTTTTGAATGCATACGTAATGGCACTACATTTTTTCTCTGGATATTTGTGTTCCAGAAATTGTGAGTTTTCTTGCACAATACATTAGTTGTATTTGTGACAACTTTGGTGAGAGATATAAACTTTTTTTTTTTTTGGGTTTTTAAGTTTTCTAATGCCTATGTCCGTAGTGCATATGGAGAAGTCTTGGGTAAAGACCAACTGTGAGTTGGGAGTTTCTGTTATAATGACTTGTGGCACATTGGTGTTATTTTTTTCTAGAACTTTTCTAGACGTGTTTTATATTTGCCGAGTTTTTGCCCTTTTTTAGCAGTTATGCTAAATGGAGTGAGTTTTTATAGTTTTGACTATAACATTGAGTTATTCTCTGGAGAATTGGAGTTATAATTGAGATATAATTGAGTTATAATTGAGATATATTATTTTGGAGAGATAATTGGAGGTATATATTATTTTGGAGTTATATTTGAGATATAATATATGGGAGATATATTTTTGGCCATTTTTGATATTTGCCAATAGTGGTATGAGCTATGTTTAGTTCAATTATTTTGCAGCCATCTTTGTTGCAAATGGAGACACATATTTGGAGATTATGGGGCAATATTTGGGAGTGTGTGAGTTAGATGCCTTGAGTGCACATTTTTTGGAGATATATTATTTGGAGCCTTGTTTTGTTCCACATGGAGTTATTGTGGAAATAGAGGTAAATATTTTGTATTTGCCGAAATAGAGGTGACTATTCTCTATTCCTGGAGTGGTGTCTTTTTTTCTACTGACATGGTGGCTTTGAGAAATAAGAGAATAATATAAGGGGGTTGGTTCTTAACCAAAATGGAGGAAATATTTCTATAACCGGAGTGGTGTTATTATTGATATGATGTCTCATAATGGAGTTGGAATTAATCTTGGGCGGGTGACCTTTTTTTTGTGGTTATGGGAGTTTTTTCGAGTCAAGAGAAGATTTCTGAGGTTCTCTTTTTTTTGATTTCGTGTCTATTTAGAGAGAAGTGGCATTACTGCATTACGAGTCATATGGAGATGTGTGTGCATTTTTCATGTTCACAAGTGTGTTATTCTTGGAGAAATATAATTTGGGAAAAGTCATGTTGAGAGAATAAGTCTTCGAGACAAATTTTTGAACACATTAGTCATATCCTGGAGTTAATTCTGTGAAATGTGTCAGTTAGACCTTTTTTCTTGAGAATCATGAGTTTCCAAACTTATGTGTCTGACAGACCAATTTTTGTTGCTGTTGTTTGAGCATGCGTCCGCAGGTGATTTTTCTGCTGACAAGCGATGTGATGAGCCGTGTGCTGAGCGTGTGCTGTTTCTTTTCCTCTGATGGTGACAGATCAGAATTTTTGCAATATCTGGGAAATGTGGCTATAGCATTTCACGAAAGCGCATGTATGAGAGTTTGCTTTCTGGCAAATTCCATAACTTACATGGAGCATTTCTTGGGGAAAAACGCGGGAGTTATGCATATTATACATGTATTATGTATTTTGTGATTGGGGAAATCTACTTGTGATTATTCTTTTTTTTTATTATTATTTTTCTTCCTTTTCCTATGAGAGATATGATTTGGGGATTGAGCTTAAATAACATTTCTTTTTTGGACGGGAGATTTGATTTTACCGGGAGATGTGATTTTTCGAGGGTTGCTATTTACGAAATGGGAGTTTGACATTAAGTCTCATTGTAATTAATTATTGAGCAGTAAAGGGGTTTTTGCTGTTAAAAGTTGGAGATTTTTACTGATTTTGTGGGTTGTTTAAATATCAGCTTGCGAGAATATTTTTGGGTCTGGGTGTTACGTGATTCTTTTCTTTCTTGGGCTTGTTACGAATTTTTTCTTTTTTTTTTTTTTTTTTTTTGTGAGCACATTCGAGTTCGAAATGTGAGTGCAGAATTCCGTGGAGTTGCTGTGATTTCTGAGTTGTGTGTGTGTGCTGATGTGCGAGTTTGGAGAATTGAATTGGAGAACTTGATGTTTCTTTTTCTTAGAGAGTTGCGATAATGACTTATCATTTTAGTAGTCATATTTAAGGGAGTTAATTGGGAGACGTTCAGTTAGTATTTCTGACCTTTTTGAGATCGTTGTTTGATAGAAGTAGTATGTTTGGGTTAATTTTCTTAGATTGACCAAAGACCTGACTGACATACTAACGCCCAAAAGTTCACCGACACCAGCAAGACGTCCACCAGCCGTGAAGAGAGGTTGCTGCCATGTTGCCCAGGGTGATTACAAGTATTTCCACGTGGGTGTTCGAGAGAATTCTACAGCGTGTTTTTTGGGATCTACAAGAAGCCGTGAGAGTCTTCTACGATGAGGGAGGCATTCCGTCTTCCCTACAGTTGCTACAGTCTACTGTCTGTTCAGCTACTTGCAGACAAGCGAAGAGGGATATTCAAGAATCCTAATGCCGAAAATATGAGAGAAAATGCGTCTTGGGTTATTGGGAGATTAAAGCGTGATAAGACTTTATTTTATAATGCCAGAGACGTGCAGTTTTTCTTATTTTATTTTAAGCCGGCCAATGTTTTATATTGTATAAGCAATTTTGCTAGGCGGGAGCTAGCATATAGGTGCGAGGCCGAGCAATCTGTAAGACATAGGGTTTTGATTAATTATATATTGTTCGTGCATTCTCTGTAACCTGTGGAATGTGGAGGACAGTGCAGAGATAACGACCTGAGAGTAGCTGATGAATGAGTTTCTGGGGGATGGCGTGAGATAAAAGTGCTTAGTTCGTCGAGTCAATGTACGACAGTTTATGAACTCTTCCCAAAGTGCCTTTGTGAAACTAGATGCAGCTAGAACCGCGAGGCGCTAGCGAACTGTGTGTTCGTATTGGCGTGTGCGCCTCTTTCTGTTAAAAGCGTTCATACCCAAGCCTATGGGAGGGATTTTGACAGAGGGCTTCGAGTCATAGGCAAAGATGCCGTGGCATTCGACCGGGGGAGGAGCAGTTTTTTGACATAGTGTTTAGTGCCCGGTTGGGCGAATGGGTAAGTTGTTACCTTTACTTTAGCCAAAGGGGTGGCTTGTTTGATATCTTGTAAGATGTTCCATTTTATTAACTTTGTCTTTAAACTTGTGTGTACTTACCAGAATGTGTTCTGTATCTTTGGCAGATGGTTCTGGATTTCAGTGGGACAGAGTTCCAGGGAAAGGTGTGACCTTTTGGGTGACTTGACAATGAGTAGTTTTAAGTTAGTCTGTGAGACTGGATTACTTTAGTTAACCGACTTAGTTGTTACTGTAAATAAACGTTATGTTATGATGCAACTCTCTCATTTTCATTACCTGTTAGAATGGAGAGAAAGAGGTGGAGAGGAGAGAGAGAGGATAGGAGGAGAGAGAGAGATAGAGAGAGAGAGAGAGAGCGAGAGAGAGAAGGAGAGAGAGAGAGAGAGATGTGGGGTGATTGCCGGGAGAGAGAGAGAGAGCCTGTCTGTGTAGTGGGGGTCTGCCTTCCGTTTCGTGTCCACGCTTACCGTATGAAATACATGGCGGTTTCCCCATGTAATAGTGGTGGCATGGAGGGATAATTCCCCCATATTATATATTATATCACACACATATATATATTATACATACATATATATATATTCACACATATATATATATATATATAAACATATAATATATATATATATATATATATTCATCAGAAACCAAGATTTCCAAGTGGCCCGGAAATAATGAGTCCTTCTACTCCACCGTGAAGTGTGTACGAAAGGGTCACTTGGGTCAACTGTGTACAGGTCAATTATAACCTTAAGTGCCTCCTGAGTCTGTTGGAATTTTTTAAAATATTACCCGAGAAGGGCTAATGAGGTATGAAACATCGTATTAATTTTAATAAACGGTCTAATTAGAAGGAAAAGGTTTAGTTATTCTTATTAGCCTCTCCAGCCTCATTGCGACCCAAAGCAGCTCCTGTCGGCTTACTCATAATTTGTTTGGTTGATAAGGACAGTGGTCCACACCAGTTCTTTATTCCAGAATCACCAACCACAGGTTGAGGAATTTTTAGAATGATTGTACACGTAAATAAAAAAAAAAAGATACTATTTTCAGAGCTTTAACGTTAAAGGTCAAGGTTGAAATTCTTTTCGATGCATAGATTCTTTTTGGGCTAATTACCTTCCTCGACTTGGCTCTGGATGACGTAGTATTTATAAATATAACACATATATTTATATATATATATATATATATATATATATATACATATATAGTGTATATACATACATATATATGTGTATGTATGTATACACACTAAATATACGTATATATATATATATTATAATATTTAAATGATTAATATATACTATATGTATAAATGTGATATTTAACATACTATTATTGTATATAAATACATATATATATATGAGATTATATAAATGTATATATACATATATTTAAACATACATATATATACACACATTTGTATATACGTACGTATATATATACATATATTTTTTTTTTATCTACGTGTACTATCATTCCAAAATTCTCAACCTGTGATTGATGATTCTGGAATAAAAAACTGGTGTGGACCACTGTTTCAATTCTACCAAACAAATCGTGAGTAACCCGACAGGAGTGGCTTTGGTTCACAGTGAGGTTGGAGAGGCTAATACGAATAACGAAACCTTTTCCTCCTAATTAGACTCTTATTAAAACTAATACGATTTTTTATACCGCTTAGTACGAGAAGGACCTCATTAGCCCTTCTCGGGTAATACTTGAAAAATTCCAACAGACTGAGAAGGCAATTAAGGGTATAATTGACCTACACGCAGTTGACCCGCGTGACCCTTTCGTACGTACACACACACACACACTTCACGGCGGATTAAAAGAACTCATTATTTCTGAGCCTCTTCGAAATCATTGGTTTCCGGTGAATTCGTTACAATCCCCTGACGTGAAAAGCGACGCAGATATCATTCTGGGCTACATTCATTTTTCATAAGAGCAGAGTCCATTCATACTTGTTTGGATTGCCGTTTATTCGCTTTAGAACCGACTCAATCTCTTCATTATCATTTTTACTAAGGAAATTTCTTGAAATATTTCCTACAGCTCTCTGAAATATTCGTTATAAAATCATCCATACTCTTCTTTCAGGAATAAAATAGCAGTACATAGTCACAACCAAAGGTAGGACCGTTTTTACAATTTTTTTTTTATATTCAAATGCAGAAAATGCACCTTTTCCAGCTAATTTTATCTACTGATTTAAATGTGTCCATTTTGCTGCTTAAGGCCTGTCCACACTAGGACACATTGTTTACAAACAATGCTTCTATACTCTATAGCATCTTCTATACTCTATAGCAACCTAAGCTTCGACGGGAATTGCAAATTCACAGATGAAACTGACCAACTTCGGTACTTCTAGTAAAAGATACGTGTCGTCAATTATAATTTCGGAGCCTAAGGCTAAATAGGAAATGAATGTCTAAAATAGGAAATGAGGAGCTAAATAGGAAATGAAGAGGTCTTCAGGGCAACAATATGAGCTGCCCTCAGACGCGCAGGCGTGGAACTCGCTTTGTTACGTCATGCTAAGCATTCATTCACCGCGACGAAGATTCCCCTTAAAACAAACGCCAAACATCACCCTTTTTAGTGGTCTTTAAATTCTGCGTTAGTGGAAGTCAAGCCTGCTCTCAACGCGAAAATTTTGTTTATCGATCAAGGATGACTATTATGAAATTGATTCTCGCAATGTCCTTCCTTACCATTGCTATACACCTAAGCTATCTTTCTAATTATCATGGTTTACTGTAAATTGCCCTAAAAGAAAACTTTTTTTCAAATTATCATGTTTTACTGTAAACTGCCATAAAAGAAAACTTTTTTTATAATTATCACGTTTTACTGTAAATTGCCCTAAAAAAAAACGTGTTTCAAATTATCATGTTGTACTGTAAATTACCCTAAAAGAAAACTTTTATCATGTTTTACTGTAAATTGCCCTAAAAGAAAACGGGGTTTTTCTAATTATCATGTTTTACTGTGAATTGCCTTAAAAGAACACGTTTTTTTATAATTATCAAATTTCACTGTAAATTACCCAAAAAGAAAACGTTTTTTCTAATTATCAAATTTCACTGTAAATTACCCAAAAAGAAAACGTTTTTTTCTAATTATCATGTTTTACTGTAAATTGTCCTAAAAGAAAACGTTTTTCTAATTATCATGTTTACTGTAAATTGCTCTAAAAGAAAACGTTTTTCTAATTATCATGGTATACTGTAAATTGCCCTAAAAGAAAACGTTTTTTTAATCATCATGGTGTACTGTAAATTGCCATAAAAGAAAGTTTTCTTAATTATCAAGTTTTACTGAAAATTGCCCTAAAAGAAAACGTTTTTCTAATTATCATGTTTTACTGTAATTTGCCCTAAAAGAAAACGTTTTTCTAATTATCATGTTTTACTGAAAATTGCCCTAAAAGAAAACGTTTTTCTAATTATCATGTTTTACTGTAAATTGCCCTAAAAGAAAACGTTTTTCTAATTATCATGTTTTACTTAAATTGCCCTAAAAGAAAACGTTTTTCTAATTATCATGTTTTAGCTGTAAATTTGCCTAAAAAGAAAACGTTTTTCTAATTCAATCATGATTTTACTGTAAACTTGCCCATAAAAGAAAACGTTTTTCTAATTATCATGTTTTACTTAAATTGCCCTAAAAGAAAACGTTTTTCTAATTATCATGTTTTACTGTAATTTGCCCTAAAAGAAAACGTTTTTCTAATTATCATGTTTTACTGTAAATTGCCCTAAAAGAAAACGTTTTTCTAATTATCATGTTTTACTGTAAATTGCCCTAAAATAAAACGTTTCATCATTTTTGTCTCGTCAGTGAATAGTAACCTCGGAGCGGTTTCCTAAGACTCCCCAGGTGGACTATCCAGGTAACTTCCCGGGACTAATTAACCAGTCACAAAAGGCGCTTCTTTTAGCCTTTTGCCGACAGACTGCGATAATTAAAACACCCAAGTTATTATCGTGATATCTTGCAGCAGAAAATACCTCGCAGTCAAAGAGTGTGGCTTTTCTTCTTCTTCTTGTTAAAGACGAAAGAACTTCATTGCAACCTGATTGAGTGACGCAAGAGGCTAATATCTCTGTTTCAACGTAGCTCCTACGAGATTCAGACAGATGCCTCGTAGACAGACATCCTGGATTCGTTCCCTGGAATCGTGAAAGCGCCCTGGCCACCTTTCACTGAATTGAGATGCCTCGTAGACTAACATCCTGGATTTGTTCCCTGGAATCGTGACAGCGCCCTGGCCACCTTTCATTAAATTGGAATAGAATTGCAATATAAAAATTTAGAGCAAAGTCCAAGCGCTAGGAGACCGACGAGGTCATTCAAAGCTGAAAATAATAAGGTTGAAACGATTGTTAGGGTAGGGGGAAAGGTGAGACGGAACAGAGAAAACATGAACGGAGGTACAGTGAAAGGAATGAAAGAGGAAGCAGCAAAGAACCTTAAATCATGTCTGCCAACAGTGCACCGCGAGAGATTCACTGACGATACTACCACCCTACGTATGCATTTCACAGAAGTTCAGAAGGGTAGAGTTCGGGTCATCAATCATGTTGCAGACTGAGTTGGCTTTATGCCGTCATGAGCTCTTCAATTCAGGTATCTGATAAGCAATAAAGTCATTTATGCTACACATTTGATGCTATACAATCTCTCTCTCTCTCTCTCTCTCTCTCTCTCTCTCTCTCTCTCTCTCTCTCCTTGTGATACACATAATGCCCCATGGTGCGTGTCTGTGTGCGCGAGCCAGTGTTCATATGTGCACACGCCTGAGAGTCCTTTGATAGATCTCCTGCTATTCCTGAGGACAGGATCTGAGTCCTTTCATGTCGTTGATGGATTCCTGAAATTGTGGACAGCGCCCTGGGCTGGTGTTACCAAGTAGGTCCGATAGGGGCAGGATTGATTCGTTCGTCGGTACCTGACGCTCCTGCGTCGCATGGCATGGGAGGCGTGACCTTGAAACTTTTAATTCCACCTCTAACAAATATGTATCTGAAAACGACAGGTAAATGTATGTACGAGAGGGAACAGACTTTTATCCACCGCGTGGTCAGGTCGGCAAGGTGACCTCGTCGTGATTATGTTATCGCGGATTCTTTTCCCGCTACCGGACATCATGATTTCTTTCATATTTCTTTGAAGTTGGATTTGAAGACTTTGTAGTAGTGACAAGCGTATCGGGAAAAAGAGCAAAGAATTTGAGATGTTAAGAGGGAATTGTGGCTATTACAATTCCATAACATTATTATATATATATATATTATATATATATATATATATATAATATATATATATATAATATATATAAGTTCTATATCACATTACCGCGGTTGATTTATATTCATATATCGAGCTACAAATGTCCTTTAATATCTAATTCACTCTATCTCGGAATTAACCCTTCGGTTAAACATATATGAAAATATATTAATTCTGAGGTAGAGCGAATTAGATATTAAAGGACATTTGTAGCTATATATATTTATATATATATATATATATATATATATATAATAATATATTATATATATATATATATATTATATATGTAATACTTAAATATAAAAATACTATATATCTACATATAGTATATATATACATATGAAATAGGAATTTAAACAAATACATACATTTACGCTTTGTTCCTTGTTCCCCAATCTCTCCTCTCTCTCTCTCTCTCTCTCTCTCTCTCTCTCGCTCTCTTCTCTCTTCTCTCTCTCTCTCTCTCTGAGAGTGAATACAAGCTAAAAGTTTCCGCGTCATTATCAAGAGCCCCTAATCGTCCTTCCTGAAGGGAGCTGTCCTGTGATACAAAAAAAAAAAAAAAAAAAAAAAAAAAAAAAAAAAAGGAAAAAGAAAAAAGGTCCTATAAGCAGCCTCTAGAGGCTTAGTAGTGAAGGATGCTTCTGGAACGAGGTCTTAGGAACCGGAAGAATCTCCCGAGGAGGGAACGGCTTGAGATAAAGGACCTTAGATCCTACACTCGTGATGTCGGGATAAATGGGCTACTGATGACATCGCTTGGGTTTGTTGTTCTGTGTGTGTGCGTTTGTGCG